>NC_022020.1:300281-340696 GCF_000317375.1 Microtus ochrogaster
TCTGTCTCTCGTGTGTATGGGGTGTGTGCGAATGTTTCCTTTCAATATAAAGACTGCTAAATTCATATTTGGTTGCTCTAAAATCACTAGTTGGGAAGTCAGAGGTTCTTTTCTATATAAACCAATCAGAGAGAAGCATTATTTTAGTTGATGTTCCCTCGTTTCAAATGACTCTAGATCATATGACCAAGTTAAGAATAAAAAAACACTACCCATCACAGTTCCTATGAGTAATATTTTAAAGAAGTTACAATCACTCTTGAGGAGTAGAGAGGAGTCACTCTTGCCATGAAGAATATTTACATCATTGGGAAATATTTCATTGCAAGGTATTTGACTTTTTTCACCTGTCATTGACCATTTGTATATGCATTAAATTGTGGGCATTTGTTTTAAACTGAGTTACAAGGAGATACTTTTTTATTTTATTGCTTGAACTTCTCCAGCATTTGACAGTGGGAGTTTTCTCAGTGTTCTTCTGTGTACTATGGATAAAATATAGCCCTGATTAAATGCTTTCTTTCACAAGAGTTGCTGTGATGTCTGTGTCTCTTCATAGCAAGAGAAACCTCGACTAAAACAGAAGCTGGTACCAGGGATTGGGGTATTGGTGTGATAGTCCTGACCATGTGGACTTTGGAGTTTCTGTTTAGAAAAGAAGTTTAATGCTTTACATAGGGCTTAAAGGACCATACTAGTAGAAACATGGAAGACTGTGATGCAGAGAGTTGTTTGAACTATGGGGGCTTACCACAAGAAGTTTCAAAAACAAACATTAGTATATGGCCTATGGATTGTTCTTGTGATTTTTAATGAACAGTGCAGTGGTTTTTGTCCTTATCTTTCTGAGGATAATTAAAAAGTTTTTGGATTAATTGCATTGGCAGAAGAGAATCCCAAAAAGCCTTGTATTGACTGTGTTGTGGTTATATGAGGTCAGCTTTATGTAGATCTGTAATGAAATTGAGCATGCTGGGCAAGGATAAATGTAATGTTTGAGGAGAAAAGGAGCAACAGGAAGCAAAGGCAAAATTTTTAAAATGTTTTTATTCAGCTTTATATTTTTATCTGCTCCCCTCTCTTATTACTCCATCTCATTCTAACCTCTCCTATGATCCCCATTTTCCCAATTTACTCAGGATATCTTGCCTTTTTCTACTTTCATGTGGATTAGAACCATGTATATCTCTCTTAGGGCCCTCATTGTTTCTATGTTCTCTAGGATTGTGGATTGTAGGCTGACTTTGCTTTAGTTCTAAAAGTCACTCACGAGTGAGTACATATCACACTTGTCTTTCTGGTCTTGATTACCTCACTCAATATGATGTTTTCTAGAAATATCCATTTGTCCACAAATTTCAAGATATCATAATTGTTTTCCCACTGTGTAGTACTCCATTATGTAAATGTACCACTTCTTTATCTATTCTTTTGTTGAGGAGCATTTAGGTTGTTTCCTTAGTGTGAGACAATTATCTATATTCTGCCAATTATATTTTAAATAAACTCTGATTGGCCAGTAGCCAGGAAGGAAGTATAGGCAGGACAGCCAGACAGGAAACAGAACTGGGTCAATGAGAACAGAAGAATTCTGGGAAGAAGGAAGTTGTGAAGAAACAATTTCTGCAGTTGTGAGCCCACCACAGAAGAAGCAAGATGTGACTGCCTCGCTGAAAAAGGTAACAAGCCATGTGGCTAGCATAGACAAGAATAATGGGCAAATATAAGTTATAAGAGTTAATAAAAATGTCTGAGCTAATGGGCCAATCTGTTTATAATTAATGTAGACCTCTGTGTGATTTCTTTGGGACTTAATGGCTGTGGGAACCAGCCAGGACAGAAACCCTGACAACATTTCCTCATTCTGGCTATGACAAATAATGCTGCCATATAGTAGAGCACATGTCTTTGTGGTGTGATTGAGCATCCTTTGGGTACATACCCAAAAGTAGTAGTGCTGGGTCTTGACGTTTCCTAATTTTCTGAGAAATCACCATACTGATTCCCAAAGTGGCTGTACAAGTTTGCACTCCCACCAGCAATGGAGAAGTGTTCCCTTTACCCCATATTCTCTCCAAGGATAAGTTGTCACCAGTGTTTTTGATCTTGGCCATTCTTACAGGTGTAAGATTGAATCTCAAAGTTGTTTTGATTTGCATTTCTCTGATGCTAAGGATGTTGAACATTTCCGTAAGTGCCTTTCAATCATTTTAGATTCATCTATTCAGAGTTCTCTGTACTCCATTTTTTATTGGATTATTTGTTCTACTGATGACCAATTTCTTGAGTTCTTTGTATATTTTGGAGATTTGTCCTCTTTCTGATTCAATGTGTAATTGGTGAAGATCCTTTACTATTGTGTAGGCTGTTGTTTTTTTCTTGTTGACTATGCCCTTTGCTTGACCTCAGTTTTAGGAGGTCCTATCAAAAATCAGTTTTTGTAGGTCTGTGAATCAATATCTTGGTCATTAATTTGGTTCTGTTGGTCCTTCTATCTGTTTTTATGCCAATATGAGGCTGTTTTCAGTACTATAGTTCTATAGTAGAGTTTAAAATCATGAATTGTGATGCCTCCAGAATTTCCTGTATTGTACAGAATTGTTTTGGCTATCCTGGGTTTTTTGCTTTTCCATATGAAGTTGAATATTATTTTCTCATGGTACCCAAAGCAATCTACAAATTCAATGTAATGCCCTTCAAAATCCCAGCATAAACAGATTTTAAAAGCCCAATGTTAAGTAGGATAAAGATAACTACCTCAGGGAAGGACCTATCCCAGCTAACCTTCCAACTTGTGAAAAGGAATCTTAAAAGGCGAATAGAAATTAAAGAAAATCTTAGGGCCAGGTATAGTGGCACATACCATTACTCTAAGCCCAGCACTCAGAGAGAAGAGTTCAAGGTCAATCTGGCTTACAGAGTGAACTCCAGTATAGCTAGGCTTAGGTAGTGAAGGAAACCATCAAAAACAGAGAGTTGGTAAGTATACATATATTTGAACAAGGATGCCATGTTCCAGGCCCAACAAGCAGTTGAAACTGGCAACTTTGAACATTTAATTCTCACTTTAGAGTCAAGGAAACAAGAAAAGGTTGATAGAATCTCCTTCTGTGACTAAGGAAAGCCAGTGTGGTAAGGGTATCTCTGTAAGGCCCAGAGAGGCCACTGTGTGGCTGTAAAAGTGAATGCAGGATTGCTTTGTAGAAAACAAGATGTTGGAGATACCAAAGCCATGGAATACATACCAAGAAATGTTAAATTCTTGGTATGAAAAGAGACCATGAGAAAGAAGTATTGTATAGTCAATAAAACTGAAAAAATTTGAAGATCTGAAGGGCATAGTGACATCAGACATGGAAATGCAAAGTTTAGAATTTGTCCAGCTGGTTTTTGGTCTTGCTTTTGTTCATCATTTCTTTAGTGTGCTCTCTTTCCTTCATTTTGGAATGGTAATGTTTTGCCATTGTATATTTTGCCATTGAAAGTATGTGATCTTCTTTTTAACTTTGAGTTTTCATGGAGTTATAATTAAGAGATTGGCATAAGTATCAAAGATCTTTTGATATTTCAAATTTGAACCTTATTGAAACAGCTAAAGACTATAAGGATTTTGAAGTGGAGTAAATGTATTCTCCATTAAGATATGGATATAAGTCTAAGGGGGTCAGAAAGTGGAATGTGATGGTTTGAATGAAAGTAGCCCCCATACATTCAGAGGGAGTAGAATTATTTGAAAGAATTAGGACATGTGGACATATTGCAGGATGTTTTCAACTGGGGGTGGGCTTTGAGGCTGCAGAAATTCTAACCACTCTTAATGACTCACTTTCTTTTCCTGTTGCCTATTGATCCAGATGTAGAACTGTCAGCTCCTTCTCTAGCACCATGTCCACCTGTGGGCTTCCATACTTCTCTTTATAACAGTTGCTATAGTAATGTTGTTCCTAGCAGCACTGCAAACCCTACGTCAGTGGGCATAAATCCATCATTGTATGTTTTCTTTTACATTCCTGCTTTAGGGTCATTTTCTTAATTTCGATATCACAAAGATGTTTCAGACTCCCCTTACAAATTATCATCTCATTCCTTAACTTATTTTTACTCCAGACAACCCCGGTATCTTCCATTAAAACCAATATTTGAAATAAATTTGTGGTTGTATGTTACTCATCACTACAGAATCTTTTGTTGTATGAAAAATAACAAAAATACAGGCAGGAAAAATTCTCCACCATACTGACCTTCAAATCCCTCTATACTCCTGCATCTCTACTTCCTGGACTTTTGACTGGAACTGCATTTTCTCTACTGGATCTACAGTATGGTAGTGTCAGTGGTAGTTTTGGAGATTGCATTTGTAAAGCTATGGCATCTATCATGTGTAGTATGTCATGATTATTTATTATTGTTTCTATGTCTTTGGAGAACACTGACTAGTCAAAGTACATTTGGGATGTTCAAGCTGTGGCTTTCCTCTGGCCCACCCAAGGACAGGTGATTTTTGTAGTTTTCGAACCTTGAAAATTGGTTGGGATTTGTAAAAAGTAGGACCCTGGCTGACCTGTAGCCCTTTTGTATTTGACAATCTTTGTGGAATTCAGCTTTCAATGTGTCAGAAATCATTCAGTTGTCGAAAGCTGTCCCAACTAGTTAATATCATCAGCTATTTATCAACTAAGTAAAATTATCACAACTATTTTCTATATTTACCTATTCCTTTCAGTTTTAATGAGCCACTTTGCTCTATAACCTCAATTCGCTGAAGGGCCAAAAGAAATTATTGATTTGTTTTCAGCTTTTTCCTTCTTGCAAAGATAGAAAGGATGCCTTCTGAGCTCTTTATATGGCAGTCATAAAACAATACTTGAGGTTTCAGCATGGCCTGATGGTGGGACACAGGATGTACCAGCGACTGATGGTTATATAAATGTTCCAAATTGACTTTGTTTTCAAAGTAAATTAAAACACATACAAATTTAGCTAATTCATTTTTTCTAATTTTAGTGCTTGAATTTCATTGGTAATTTAAGGTGATTTTTAATATAAAAAATCAGCATAACCAAAATAAGATTAACTATATGTTTTTATTTTTAAAAAATCTAGGTATTTAGTTTATAGAAATCACCTGTAATTAATATAATTTGTAAACTTCAAGGGCCATAAAAGAATCATATTTTCATATTTGGAAACCTGCATAAGGCAGGTATGGCTATAATTTCATCAAAACCTCAGACCAACTACACAAGGACTCTCCAGACCAGTCTTTGCTTAAATAGAATTCTATCATATTTGTATGTTTAACCCTTTAATCTCCACACAATGCAAATGAAAATCACCTGAGAAGTAAAGAGCAGAATCCCTTTCTTCTTATTCAATACTCTGTATTAAGTATCTTTAAAGGACTGATTTAAATTCTTACAGTTGTTTTTCTCTAAGAATCTTATTGAACTTTATGAAAAGCTTTTCTGTTTTGTGTATTCTTTTTTCTTTTAATTTTTAAATATCCTAAATAAACCTCACCTCAGTCTTTTCTATTGTTTATCAGTAATCTTAATTATTTAATTTGTGTGCTGATTGAGACCAGCTACCCCTGTCTCTGTGTTTGTAGGTGGGGGACAACCTTGGATGTTGTTCCTCAGTAGACATTGACATGTTGGTTTCAGAGTACTCACTAGAAGCTGGGGCTCTCTAATTGGGCTATGTACTGAACCTCAGGAATCATTCTTTCTTTGATTTTTAGCACTGGGATTACAAACATATCCCATTCGTAACCCCCACCTTTCACTTTTGACATGGGTTCTGAATTTTGATCTTTATGTTTGTGTGGTAAACACAGTATGAAATGAAATATCTCCTCGGCCACAGTCTTTTTTACTGAAAATTGAACTTGCCATACTTCATATCTCAGTGAGTGAGAGATGCTATAGCATGTATCAGGCTTTAATGAAAAAAAATCAAAAAATCATTGTTTTATTTCTGGAGATTGGGAAATCCAACATGAAGATGTGGCCAGATTTGGTGTCCAGTAGAAGCCTTCTCATGGTTTGCAGACAGCCTCTTCCATGTACTCACATGACAGAGGGAAACTTATTTGTCTAGAACCCTTATCACATGACTACCAGGTTCCAGGTTGTGATCTAATCAGCTTCAAGAGGGGGGGACTCATATTCAAATATGACAATATTGGAAATTTAGGGTGTTAGGATATGATTTTTTGAGGGGATATTGATCTCTTAAAACCACAATAAAATAAAATAAGTGAAATTCACAAAATATTTCTTTAGGAATGTCAATTTGTTCCTATTGTATATAATGAAATTTGGGGGAAAAATCAGCTATTGGCCTTGGGACAAGATGACTGCAGCATCTGCCTTTTCTCTAACTGAGAAGGTCCTCTGTTACTCATGTTTCAGACATTTACTGCAGCATCTGCCTTTTCTCTAACTGAGAAGGTCCTCTGTTACTCATCTTTCAGAACGTTTACTTTGCTTTTATCAACTGACATTGTCTACTTTTCCATAAATGTAATATTGAAGTAAGATATTGAACTTTTAACATTAAAGCTTGGTTTTCAACTCTACCTCATAGGATATTTACTTCTCTACTGGGGAGTTACTCCTGTAAATGTCTAAGCTCATAGTTTTTCTTGTTTGGAAATTTTGATTAGACAATTTTTCTCTTACGTCAGTATTTAGGATATTAGAATATTCAGAAGCACCTCAGTGGTGCTCTGCTGGTACTTCCTGTGATAATGAGCTTTCCATTATTAACATTAGTAACGGGGACTCATGGTTGCTGTACTTCTGCCATCTGTTTAAAACCTCCTTTTGTTATTTTGACAGAAATACACATGTAAAGATCTGTGAATACTTGAGGACAAGATATACCTAGCTACAACCGCCTCCAAGTGTGAGGAGCCCATTGTGTACTTTCTGAAATAGCCGACCAAAGATTAAGTGATTTGGGTAACTAATATTGATATATTCAACTGACAGATAGCAGACAAAGATTATTAAGTATAGTGATGCTCTATTCATGATTGTCTCAGCGTCTCCTAGGCATCCTGCAGGTACATGGAATAAAGGATCAAATGGAAGAATAAACTCCCGTGACCTCAGAGATTCATTTCTCGCCCTGTATCCCATCCTTTGTCAGCTTCATACGCACTTTATAATCAGATTTTACTGCAATGACTCTGGTATAATAAGTGAGAATTCCAAGAGATGGGTGTGATTCAATCACTCCATTGCTGCAGAGACTGACTGCAAGTTCTCTGACTGAGAGTTCCTTATTCCTATACAAAATTAAAATGGAAATTTTATTTTAATTTAGCTGTAATAATTGTGGAAATTTAATTTACTATCATTTGTGCGTGTGTGTGTCTGTGTGTGTGTGTGTGTGTGTGTGTCTATACTCCTATGCATATACCATAGCATGGATGTGTAGATCTGAGGACTATTTACTGAGTCTATTCTTCCTTTTCAATCTGAGCATTGAACTCAGCTTGTCAGGATTATACTTTTCCTTGTTGAGACATCTAGTTGTGCCTAGAAGTTTATGAGGTCTAGTGTACTAAAAGAAACAAGTCCAGTGTGGAAAGATTAATACAGCATCGCTCCCATTTACAGATGGGATACACAAAAAGTCAATTTCATAAAAATAGGAAAAAGAATTGTGGCTATCAGAAGTTAGAGAGGGAAGTAAGAGGGGTAAGATAGCCAGAGGTTTGCTGAAATGATGCTAACTTCTAGTTCAATAAGAGCTGTTGAACAACAGGGTGAATATATCCAAAAACAATATATTGCTGTATTTTAAAAGAGAGGAATTGGATGCTTCACTTAAAGAGATGACTGTTTAGATCACAGATAAGCCAATATTCTTATCTGACCATTGGTGTGTCTGTGTGTCTGTGTGTGTATTGATGATGTCCACATTAAGGTGAAACCATAATGCATCAATTAAAGCAAAACAATTGATTTTTTTCCAATTAAATGTTGAAGCTCTTGATTTCCACATGTCTCTCATCCTTTCCACTTTCTGGTTCCTTTCAGGGGCCAGTGGGATTTAGGGTTTTGCTTCTGCCACTATCACTCCTGCTGATCGAGGGAGTGTTGATGATATCAGCTCCATGCTGAGCACAGCTCTGGGTTGTGTAAATACGAAGCATCATCAGCTTCTTCTGCTAGTGTCTGGTCTACAAATGATAAATTAACCTTTTGATCTATGAAAAACACCACTGAATGGGTCTGTGGAGATTATTTTTTCTCTCTCATATATAATTAAGAGTAAAAGTTTCCATCTTCTGTAGTCTTTGCGTTGAGCATTGGCCTTGCAAGCATGAAAAGCTTAGTGTGTTAGTTATTTTTCCTGTTGCTGTGACAAAATACCCGGCAGAACCAACTTCAAGAAGAAAAAGGTTTTCTTTGATCACAGTTTGTGGATACAGTCCATCACTATGAAAACTCAGGTGAGATAACTGGTCACCCTGTACTTGTAGGTAGAAAAAAAATAGATAAACTTTCAGCTCAGTGTTTTTTTAAACTTTCTTATTTACTCTAGGACCCCCGTATAAGAAAATGGTGTGGTTCACATTGAGGCTATGTTTTCTCAACTCAATAAACCTCATCCATGATCTCCCTCACAGATAGGCTCACATTTTGTCTACTAAACTATCTTGCCATCTTGAGAGAAAATATTAACTGTCACATAAAGGATAGCACAGACTAGCTCATTGCTGAGACCAGATATGAAAACAATAAAATCCAAATCCTGATTTCATGACATCCAGGACTCAAAAACTGCTGGGTGTTGGTTTGTGTGAGAATTCAATAGACATTGCCCCATTAAGAAACTGCCTTCTGTAACTTTTATTTTTAAAAAATCTTTGAATATTTTCATACTCTATTTTATTTATAGAAGTGCATATCTGACTTTGTAAAGTGCAAAAAGATTCTAGATTAGTTATAAATACCATCAATCAGCACAATTTCTCCAAACATTAGTTTTGTTTCTTTTCTGGACAGCTCTTTAATCTAAAAAGGATATTCTGCACCTTCTGTCTTCAAAAATTATATTCTCTTCCCCTTGATACTTTACTAACTTCATCCTGGGAAAAAGATTTTCATACTGCCCTATATATGTCACTTTGAATATTTTACAAATATCACTATATAGGCATATTCAAAATGAAAATACGCTAAACCCATGGTAGTGTTCCCTCTATATTGTAAATTCCTAAGAAAAACAAGCCCTAAGGTTTACTTTTCATCTTCTCTGGCAAATAGCTCTAGACTCTAAAATTGAGAGGTATTTAATCAATTTAGCTGATAATAAATGGAATAATATATCCCCATAGGTACTTGGGTGAAGCAATCATGAAGCTCTTTGGTTTTCTGCTTCATAGATTCAATTCACTTCTTATCATAAAATCTGAATGAGATTGACCCAAAAGAAGCATTGGTCCAAAATATGAACAGAGTGGAAAGTCAGGGCTACAGGTGGGACTGTTTGTCACAAATCTATGTGACACTTTAATTTCTATCACTTTCAATTTTCCCCGGTATAACTCTCATTCCTGCCCAGGCTGGTACAGCCCCATTTCCATGTCCTTGGGCCTGACATCGCTCCTGACAGAGAGTTCACCTTTGCTATCCAATTTGAGATGATCATTTCCTGACATAGTGCTGTCTGGTGCAGGCTCACCTTGCTGCCTCTGGGACCACATCCTGTTAATCATTGCAAACCCAATCACATTGATGATAATGTTCTAGCCCGTCCCCCAGCCTTCTAGGCCATTCAGATGGCTAATGTCTTGTTAAAACTTTTTGACTTATTAATTTTAGCTGTGACAGGGCCTGATTAGCTTCTGAATTACTCGGTGCCTATTTTTAGTCTGATGTGCTTCTATCCTTCACAGATAGTTTAATCCCAAAGTATTAATTCGTCTCTGTATAATGCTGGCTTGTCTTCCTCCTACATCTTCCTGTTTTTTCTTCCCGTCTGTACACCCTGTTTCAACTTACCCATTGCTTTGCTCAGGAAGGTGAACAGCCTTTGTTTCAAAGATTGTAGATTGTCTATTACCTACATAACCACACTGTCAAAAACACAGGAATGAAACTGTGAGATTGGAAATATCATTAATTAGCATAATGGTCTGAATGACCAGCTAGCCTGTAATGGGTGACAGTGTTGAAAAATATTTTCCTGTAAATTGGGAGCTACCTGTGCCTGTGACTAATACAAAAGTGTACTCAGGACTCAGCTGGAGTCTGGATAAGATAGTGGGACCAGCCAGGCTGCCTACAACCTGCTGGCAAATTGTTTGCTCTGAATATTAACTTTTGTCCAAAAGGAAAAAAGAAGGCCACCGAAAGTATAGGCTGTGCCACAGGTATGGGCAGTGGTCACACAGGGCTGACATGACTGTTAGTCTTTGAATCACAAGAACGTTGCTAAAAAGAAACAATTGGTGATTCTGTTAAGAGAGTATCATTCATGAGATATACATTTTAAAAAGCATAACAATAACATGAGGTTAAGTCAGAAAAAAAAAAAACAACAAACACAGAGGAACTAGTATAAACAAGGCCTAGAATAAAAATGCTGCTGCTGTTCGAGGCCACTCTGGCTCTAAATTGAGGAACACAGAAGTATTCAGAATCAATCCACTGCTAATCATACCGATACTGACTGGCTTAAGATGACCAGGCCTAAAGTTTCTCCAATATACAATGGTAAAAAACATATGTATGATCATACTTATGTATGTAAGAAATTAAGTGTGTATGTATATTTGTATGTATATATTTTAGTGCATGTATTTAATATATAAATTTACTAAAACTGCACATAAATAATAGTATCATGAAAATATACTATATATGTGTGTGCTATACATATTAGAAATAAATAGATCTAGATAGACGGATGGATAGATAGATGGATGGATGAATGAATGAAAGGGTGGGTGGGCAGGCAGATGGGATGGGCAGATAGATAGATAGATAGATAGATAGATAGATAGATAGATAGATAGATAGATAGATAGATAGATTATTGATATATTTATATATTTTCTGTTTGAATTTTGGTATGTTTCCAGGTTAGCAAAATGGGGATCAATACCTGTACTTCAAATTCATGAGGCTGAAAGAGGTAGAGGGCTATGATCAACTATGCTTTCCTCTTGTTTCAGATGTGATAACCTTGACTATAAAGAACTGGCCCATTAGTGCAGGCAATCAAAGGTTTCTAGAGAATCCCTTAACTATTTTTCTAATGGTTATGAGATTTGTAAGGTTATTGACTCTTCCTAGTATCATCCAGTTAAATCTCTTATTATGCTTTCACTGTTAGGAAGGCTTATCAATTTTATTTATGTATACAATGAACATGTATGGTTACTGTTGATTTCATCTTTTGCAGGCAATTGATGTATCATCTATTTATTTATTTTCTTCTGACTTTCTTACATTTTTATTCTTCTTATAAAACCAAGTAAAATCTGGTAAGACTGACTTATCTCTTCCATTATATTAATTAATGTATTTTATTTAAAGTTTTTTATACAATATATTTGGGACACATTTTTTCCCTCCAAACTCTTCCTACATTCTTGTCAAAAATCTCTGCCCACCCACCTTCTTATTTGTAGCATTTTGACTTAATTTAAAAGATTTCAATGTAAACATTATGGTCATTCCATAAACATTTTTTAGCTAATTTACAGGCTTCATTTATATTAAAATATTCTGTATTTTGTTGAGACTTTATGAGTTTTCTTAGTTTTCATATCTTAGTGTTATCAAAAGTTTCAGCAAATTAGTATGAGGTTACAATATACATGAATTTTCTTATTATCTAATAATCAGTGGCTTAGACATTATACCAGACTACGAACATGCCTCCAAAAGGCTCTGAGAATCCTTTCTATTTATTTATTTATTTTGATTTCCCCAGACAGGGTGTCTCTGTGTAACAGGCCTAGCTGTCCTGGAATTAGCACTGTATGTCAGGCTGACCTTGAACTCACAGAGATCTTCTTGCCTTTTCGTCCCAAGTGCTGGGATGAAAAGCATGTACCACTATGTTCAGTGAACTGGACTCCTTTTAAAAGACACCTACTGACTAACTGTCACATTTTTATTATTATAATAAAATTATACAAAACATACAAATATATGGGACTCTATACTTTTCTATTACTTTTAAACACTGTTCAACTCTACTCACTTACTTCCATTAAGGTGAACAATGAACACTGATAAACGGCTCTAATTAAAAGTCCGTCTATACATTTTTGCTCATGGCATTGTTTTTAACTCCATACTTTATTTTTTATTGTGTTGACTTTCATTGTGCTATTTCCTATAGATATGGTCTTATGCTTGATTCTTATCCACTCCCATTCCCCTTCCCCTGCTTGCAGGTCCCGATTATACCAGACAACCTTGGTGAGTTTTTTATTGGTACATGGACTTTTACTACCCTTTCTGTTCCTTTTCACACGTTTAAAATATCTTCCTTTCCTGTCATGTTTTATTTTGCTCGTCAATCACACACACACACACACACACACACACACACACACACACACTCAATTTTTATAAATGAACTTGTATTACTGGGGTAGACAATTAAAAGATCAACGAATTTTCCTCTTCTCAAATGTAATATACCTTAAAAACAAATACAAATAATAAAATTAGACATAACTTGTGAAATAAATATTGTAATTCATCAAAGTTACAATAAAACTGAAAAGGAGATTTTCAGATGTCATATACCTGTAGCCTTGCAAGAACTTTTGGTCTGATTTTGATTTGAAATATAGAACCAGATCCAATCTGAATGATCTTATAGAACTTGTGAAACAAGCTTTATGTAACTATCTACACATTCATCAACACATAGACTGGGGAGTCCAAAAGACTCATAGGTAAGGTTCTCTAGAATGTAAAGGTTATGAAGGGAAACCTGCCCTGATAAGTAAAGAAAGTTATAGAATTAAGCAAATGACATTTAATATATGTTCAATATAAACTGCATCTTCAAATTCAGGTACTCTAGATCTATACAGATGCGAGGAACTGTATTATACACATCAAGGCAGTAGTCCATAGGGAATCAGAATAGAAATAGTCTTATAATTAGCAGAAAATCACATACAAAGTGATTTTTCATTGGCATTGGATAAACATAAAGATATTTTTTCTATATATTTTTGTACTCCCTTTTTTGAGACAGGGTTTCTCTGTGTAACAGCCTTGGATGTCCTGGAATTCAACTTGTAGATCAAGCTAACCTTTGGCCCCAAAGTGCTGGGATTAAAGGACACCACTGCCCAGATGTTTTTGTACACTTTTATTGATTGATTTGTGTACCTGCGCATTTGTTCATGGATGTGGTATATGCACATCTAAGTACACGAATATGAAAAGTGTATGTGAGGGGGTGATGACCACAGTTCTATATCTCTTGTAATTTTTAATTAATTTCCACATTTTTATAGCTCTCATTGAACCTGGAACTGGCTATACTGGTTGATTAGTGAGTTCCTGGGATCCTCCTGTCCCTTTTGGCTTCCAGCACCAAGGTTACAGGTGTACGTTGCCATGCTCAATATTATTTTATATAGATGTTGAGGATTAAATTTAGAGCTTCATGTTTGTGAAAGAAGTTTTTTTCAACTTAATCAAATTCTCAACCCCAATAAATTTTTTTCAGTGACTTTAAAGATTTATTTTGGATACAAAAAATAAAACATGATGATACTAATGATGGTATAACTTGCTATGGAGTTTACATGGAATTTGCTTAATGTGGGGGCGTACAGCATTTTAATAACAAGAAATATATTTGTGTCATGTATTGGGCTAAATATTTTTCATGTGTTACACACATTCTATATTCCAACACTACAAGATTATGTATTTTACAATGAGGCAGAAACTAAATATAAAGATCATTACTATCAGTTGCTGAACACAGAATTGTAGTTGAGTTGCTGCGTTTTCATTTCCCAGCCACCCAGACTCCAAAAATACTCAGAAATTTTACTATGTGCTATACTGTTTGGCCAATAGCTTAAACATATTGCTAACTAGCTCTTATATCTAGAATTAACCCATCTCCATTATTTTATATTTTATCATGGGGTTTATGACCTACCAGCAAGTTTCCAGCGGGCAGCTAGCATCTTTCCCCTCTGGTGACTCCATAGTGTCTCACTGACTCAGCCTTCTTTCTCCCAGCATTCAGTTCAATTTTTCCCACCTAACTCTATTCTATCCTATCACAGGACAAACACAGTTTCTTTATTCATTAACTAATAAAAGCAACACATATGCAGGACTTCCCACACCACAGAATGACTTCATGATAGAATCAAGATCTGTTCAGGGTATGGTCATGTGAACAGCATGGTGTGAATAACTTTACTATATCTTTAAAGTACAGTTAAAGCTACTTATTTCCAAACAAACTCAGTTACACACCAAGAAAATGAATTTAAATCTCAGAGTCCAAGCAATATGCCTGCATTATTTTACTCAAAGAATTAATGATTTTTCCCCAAGTCCATGTTTCAGGAAATTGCTATGTTTGTGTTGGTTTGACATAACTGTAGATATTTCAACTAATCTATCGTCAAGTCTAGACCAGAAGGGAAAAAAAATCCAAACATTTTATCAAACTGACAAGACAATGATCCACCATGAGTCTTGGCTGCAAAAATATGTTATTAGATTCAATTTATCATGAAAAATTGCTAGATTGTGCGAGGGCTGAAATGGCAGCAGGACAAGAGTGCAGCTCTTTGGTACTAATTATCTTAAGAGTTGACCTTCCAGGTCACCCCAAACCCTGTATTAATTCAGGAGGAGAGCTTAGATGTCTGACTCTGAGATGTCAGAAAATTCTTACAGAAAACCACTTAGCTTAACTCTTGCAAGGCTGCTGGAGGAGACACAGTTCATTGGTAACTAACGCTCTGGCCATCTAATCCACAGTTGTTTTATAAGCTTTGCTTACCACTTTCCTTGGCCCAAATTCCACAGTGTCAAAATAATATACTCACTTTTATTAACAGAAATATTCCTTTTTTTATCACCTGACTTGATGGAAGCTGACCGGACTATGGAGAACATCTTCTAGTCAATTGCTGAGTTAACAATCATTTTCTTGTTAACTTCATGCTGAGTTTTCCTTAATGAAGACATCCCCAAGACTATTCTCACTTAGTCAGTTGACTATAATTGCTTTTTTCCTTGTGATAATGCAGCATTGCTTGTCAATGTCACATATTGTCCACTTAATACATACATTATTTAACATACTGATTGACCTTATCCATATATATTAGTAACTTCCCCATTACTGTGATAATACATTATGATCAGGGAAACTTGTAAAGAAAAACATTCAGTTGGGTTTCTAAGGATTAGAATGAATGACAAACTTCAACTGACACATTAAATATTCTCCTGGAAGAGTTAATTTGAATGTTTTGTTGTTGTCACTGCTGAGGTTTTACTTAATTTCCAAACACAAATCAGGACTAGCAATTATGCGGAGGAGGTGAAGACCTTAACAAGGTTAGCTTCACACGCCTTCTGTACTTGGTTGATTTTAAATATAGCTCATGGTCTATCTTAATTATTGAAAGTTTCCTCTATTGCTTTCTGGGTTATTCTCAAAAGGTAGAAATTTCTGTCTACAATGAATTGAGTTAGGAAGATTTTTAAAGCTCATATTCAGAGAAGCAAACCTGGTTGTTAGTGTAAGTTGTAGCTCATTGTCAGGATGGCTTTGCCTTCTGTTCCTTATGTTGGTAGTATCAATGTTGTGACATCAACATTCTTAATGTCCAGTGTATTTCATTCAAATAAGAAGGAAGGAGAATGAAGGAATAAAATCCCTATTAGCTCCATCTATCATTCATATTTGCTTTAGGAAACAGTAGGATGCCAGAGCCACTGTCATCTTCCAGAGAAGTTGAAAACCTTTTCTGTGAGTACAGTGTGTGGAAAACTGGGAGACTTGTATTATAAATTGGTTAGGGGTAGCTTCTTATTAAGGTAAATTTTCAATATAAATATTACAGTGTCTTTTAAACAAATTTTTGCTTTTTTGACTAAATTTTCTTTGTATATTATGAATGGATAATTTTTTGATATTCTCAAACACCAACTACTTTTGGTATGAAAAGAGTTTTCCTATAACTCTAAACACAAAATTTCCTCACTGCTAGGAGAGATCACAGTATGTGTTCCTGGCTTTCATCTGCAAATGTGTCCTGAGAACCTCTATGATGCTTTCATGTAAGTCAAGTCAGTAAGTGAATAAAACCAGAGTAAGGACCTAAGAATATAAGAAATTCCAAAATCCAAATTGCCAAGCACCAAGGATCACATGTGAAAGAACATGACTGAACTCAATTATTTCCAGTACACATGAGCAAAACCTTGACTGTCAATATTTCTTGCAGTAAATTCTGAATCAGAATAAATTTAGGATCTCATGATGATAAAGTTTCTGTGCTTTAATCCTTTTGTCTATGTGTCTTCTCCTACCTTTTGCTTCTTTCAAATAAGCATTATGAATATCTCTACTCATAACTGGGACACATTGTAAAGGAAAACAGATTGTAAAAGAAGAATCTGAGTAACAATAGAAAGTGAGTTTATATACTATTCCCATGAGAGCTAAATATTCTTTTAGTTTACTATTTTTACAGTTAATCTAAAGTGCCTCTGCCTACAGTAGGATTCAACATACAAAATATATTTTTAACCTTTCTTTTTTACCACTTGGCAAATTTCCATTATTATTCATAGGTGGTATCTCTCTAAAATTTAAAAAAACCTGTTTTTAAATAGAGAGAAGTTTTTGTAAAATACTCCCTGAACCTCGCTACTTAGTCACTTTTCTTATTTACACTTTATAGAACACAAAATTTCTAACAGAAATTCTAGGAGCAGCAATCCGTTTCAACCACATGGAGGGATACCTTCACAATCAATATTTTTTTTATTGACCAACAAGTGTATAGAGAAGGAGATCGTAACATTCTCTTATTCACAATAGCTTCAAAGAAAATAAAATATTAAGGAATAAAATTAACCAAGGAAGTGAAGGACATCTACAATGAAGGCTTTAAACTCTGGAAGAGTTAGAGAAAATGGAAAGACATCCCATACTCACGTATATAATATAAATGATATTGTGACAACGACCACTTTACTAAAAGCTATTCACAGAATTCATTTAATCCCAATCCAAATCTCCTTCTCCTTCTTCACAGACATGGAAAATGAACCTTAAAATTCATATGGAACCACATAATACCATAGAGAGCAAAAACATTCTTGAACAAAAAGAAAAATGTTGGAGGTCTGATGGCTATTCTCAGTTGTCAATTTGACTATATCTAGACTGAACTCCAATTCAGAAATGAAGGCCATATGTTGAGAAATTGTTTTCCTTGGTTTGAAGTGGATGCATCTACTTCTACTCAAGACTTTATATTCAGGAAAACACTCAGATCCAGACTTTAAGGTAGGAAATTATAGCCCTTTAACTCTGGCCTTAAGTGATGAAACTCGTGCCTTTAATCTACAGCTCAGGGAAGAAAGACACACACACCTTTAATCTGGGCCATATCTTTTGCTAAAATTCTATAAATAGTATGTAGAAGAAAGATAGGCATTTCTCTTTGCCCCCTTGTTGTGCCTTGTTAGTACGCCCATTTCTCCTTTGGCATTAGAGCCTACTTCTTTGGGATTCTAGCATATACTGAAGAGCAGGTGAGATACCAAGACTTGTGGACTGAACAACTACCAAATTCTTAGACTCTCCTTTCATAGACTGACACCATTGCTGTGTTAACTAGACTTCAGCCTGTGAGCCATTTCAACAATTTCAATAAATCCCTCATGTCTATTTCTCTTCCGTATGCCCTTTCATCTAGTCATTATATATCAACCTATATAGCAGTCTACATACTCTATATCTAATGAGTTGATAAGTAATCAGAAGATAATACATGCACATGCACACATATAGACACACACATATGTAGAGAGACAGACAGACAGATAGAGACACACACAGAAGATTCACTCTATAAATTCTGTTACTCTAGAGAACCCTAAATACTACATCCTGGTAAAACAACAAATATATAAACCAGCAGAACAAAATTAAAGAAACAAACATGAGTATATATAATTTCACCCACTTAAGACTTGGAAAAGTTCCCAAGATATAATCTAGAGGAAAAAAAGCAATTTTAGCAAATAATGACAGGAAGAGTAGATGGCTAACCACAGAGGACTGAAAGTGAATGGATATCTATCATGTTGTATAAAATCTAATATCTAACTATTTTACAAGAAACGTGAAACACTAAAACTGCTAGAAGGAAGAATAGGCAGAATAGTCCATGATATGGGTTTAGGAAAAGACTTTCTGAATAGGGCTCCATTTTTCTAAGAATTCAGCCCAATAATTCACAACTCAGACCTCATAAAAATAAAAAGTTTATACACAGGTAAAGCAGCAAGAAAATGGGTAAATTCTACAGAATGTGAAAGAATCTTTACCAACTATGTTGTTGAGAAAATAATGAATGTCCAGAATGTTTGAAGAAAACAAAAAACGACTCAACAAAACATAAAAGTGATTCTTCTAGAAAATAGCCCAGCGCCTGAACAGAGCATTTTCAAAAGAAGAAAAGAATTACTATGATTCATCCTGAAAAAACTGTACTATTCTCTTGCAATTAAGAAAATATATATCAAAACAATTTTGACAGTTAATCTTAACCTAATCAGAATGGAAAGCTTCATAAAAAAACCAATAACTAACAATGGTAGGCTCATAGTGCTATGACCATGGAAGACAGTTCAAAAGGTAGGACAGACAAGGACTGGAGAATAAAGGAATGATCTTAAGATTTAGCAACATGTATGTTCTTGAAAAATAGATTTAAAGTTTGGGGAAGCATTATTCAAGCAGCTCTTAGAATTGAATGGAATAACCAGTTACTCATAGGATGATACCCCACTCTTACAGTCATGGACAACATGAAGCAATCAGGACAAAACTCAGACCATTAGACGTGGAAATCTCAAAGCTTGCTTCAAGGAGAGCAGTGTGCTTTCTATATTTGTGGAAATAAGAATCTGACCAGCAATGTCTAGAATGGAGTTGCCTTGAGTCACAGTGAGGCGAGTTTGTCTGGGCACCATACAGTTGTGTAATCATCATAAAGAACTGTGCTTATGTGTGATTGTATGGGAGCACAGGAAGAGTATCCAGGCAGGACTGACACAGATGTAGGCAAATAGACCAAATGCAGGAGATTGCAAAAGAACATATGCTAAGAAGGAATAACAGAGAAGGAAGAGCCCGCAACACTGCAAAGTTGGCGAATTATAATTAACTCCTGGAGAGTGGGGACATATTACACTAAAAGTGCCTGGTCATGTGTTTCTGTTATTAATATCTTATGAAAATGAAAATGTAGCAATGGCTACAGTTTGGGTCTTAGGTGAAGAGTCCATATAATCAGCTTTGGAAACAAATGGATATATGCCATTTACAATTTTCTGCATTTACAATCTTTGTGACTTTTGTCAGTCATCTTAATCTCAGCAACCTTCAGAATTGTCATTTGCAAAAAAGAGGAAAAATCACACAGATGTCATGACATATGTGTTTGTACATGCACATGTTCACACATATGTATCTATAGATACTCCTACAGTTTAAATATATAACAATATTTATATTATCTGTTGCATATGATTAATTCATCCATATCATATTTACATGTGTGTATACAAATACAGGTACATGCATACATTCAGACACATGGGACCTAAGTAAACAATGTGCTATGTAAATGGAATTGGTATTACAAACAGCAGTTACTAGTATATAAACAGGACCTACTCAACTAAAAATAAGTTTCGTGTTTTCTGTTTCCAAAATGCTCTTGTCTGTCAGTGAATATTATAGTATCCATACACAGGAACACTTGCACATCAGAGAAAAAGTACATATAAGAAAAGCTCATAACAAATACCAGTAATTGTTGAGCATAATTGTCACCATTATACATTAAAACTGCTTACAATAATAGGAGACAGTGCCACTTAATCAGATATAAAACAGAAACAGTGAGGGGAAGTTTGAAGAAAATATGGATAACAGGGAGAGATGGAGAGAAAACCAGCGTTAAGGAGGCTTGCAGAAGAGGAAGAGGAAGAATTAAAAAAAATCATAAAATAAGTAACTCTCCAGCAAATAAAGGAGTCTTTCTGCAAGAAGATTTGTGGGAAATGATGACACCAGAGAGGAGAACAGGGTCCAATCAAACATTCACACTATAAGGATGCTGATTATTAATTCTATTGGCTATACCAAGGGGCATATTTGCTGTAATTCAAAATCCAGGATGCAAGAAATTTGATATGAGCATTAGATGAGAAGATAAATTGAATTTATTATCGAGTGAGTGTCAGAAGTGAAAAGGACCAATACTACTCAGACAATTTTGCAATGATTCCTCTGCACAGGTTCAGGCTAAAGACCCTGCTCACTCACTGGAGGATGGAGCAGTGCCTATGGGCACTTTTCATTTAAGAACTGTGATGACTTATAGCTGCACAGAGGACATCTAAAGATCAGCTACTGATGAAGCTCAGGAAATCATTTAAGTAGAAAGTACAGGTAGGTAAAAGGTTTTAGGCCCAGAGAATACCTACCATTTGTAAAGGGAACTCTGGATAGCTTCTGGGAACAAAAAGAACATAACTATCCAAACTGTAGAACAATAAAAGACAAGAAGAGAAGAACAAAAAAAGCAACACAGAAATTCTTATACTTCGGTCGGAAAAGAAAAAACAACTATGGAATTTGCAGCATCTGCTTAGCTAAATGCAGGTGAAGCTCCCCCAGGGTGCAGGTAACTGAACCCTGACTGTACTCTGGATTGTGCCATTGTCTCTGGGATGTGACTCTCCCTCAAAATAACTGCAAAGAACTTGAACAAGTCATAGTTCCTAGATTTATGGAACTCAGAGTTTCTTAATAATAGGTGACTAAAATTAACCTCTCAGAATTTTAAAAAATAAGAACGATGGTCATGAGGATGAAGTTCAGGTAAAAAATGAGAGAGGAAGGGCAATCAGGTCAGTTGGAGACAAAATATATGAACAGAAAAGAAAACAGCAGTTTAAAGTTTCTTTACTTACCCTGAATTAATGAATAAATAAATAAGGAACATGCTCATAGAAATAGAGACCAGAAACAAAGGAATTGAATAAAAACTAAATAGAAATATTATGAGCAAAATCCTTTAAAGATAGGTAGAGCAATGTGTAACCAGTAGATGGAAAATATGCTGGGCAGTGATAGGAATGGAAGACTTGGGATGAGAGATGAGAAAGGAAGTCCTAAAGTAATACAGTGGCATCATTTATAGAATCATTATTTAGGGACAGAATAAAGGCAAACCCAAGTTACATTCCAGGCGAGTGCATGGAACTATTTAAACCGGAAACAGGCTGTTGGGAAGCTGTGTTCAGAAGCTGTCACTTGGCAGTAGAGGAAAATATTTAGGGTAGTGTTTTATTCAGTTCAGAGAACATAATATGAAGTACTTAAAAGTCTGGAGTGGGTACCTCTCGGCAAGTATGAATAGTAGCCACAGCTTAAGACCGCCAGGTGATGAAGCCATACTGTCAGGCTTGAGTTCTGTGATATCCTTGTTGAGTTACATGATGCTTGGCTATCTGTTTGGGCTCTTTTGCTTTGCTTTGCTTTTTGCTTTATTCAGAGAAATATGAATATGAAGAAAATGTTCTAAAATGTCATACACATTATGGAGAAAATTAAAGCCCCTGTGAAAGTGGCAGATGATACTTTTGGTGTAACAAACTCTAAAAATGTCACTGATTCTAGCATCCACAACCACTGGCTTGGGTGCCACACATCTGGATGGAGCTCTCTGTTCATTTTCCCTGCTGGTCTTGGAGGTACCAGTCTTCTTAAGACTGAGCAGGTGTTATGTACAAACATTTCTTGATAAGGTAGCTTGTAAAACAAGGACAAGAACAATGAATGACTTCTCATCAGTCTCTCTTCTTATTAGGAAAGATGGTTCTTTTAGAAAGCTTCCCAAATGGCTGCTCCATGTATTTCTTGGTATGTAAATGGCTTGTGAACTACACAAAGGTTCATGGGAAACTGTGATAGTAGCATTTGGCCTCATTAAGAGTCTTGGGAAAAGTCTCTAATCATTAAGGGAGAAAAGGCAGGTATGATTTTTGAATTGGAAGGAATTAAGTGTAGAGAATTTGATAAGTATGGTTCTTCATTAAAACTGCTCCTGACTTCTCAGAATCTAAAATTTTGAAAGATTCTTTGTGTCACTAAAGATTGAGCTGAGAACCCCATGAACAGAATAGAACTTTGCCATCGAGTTACACCCTCAGCAAAAATTAAAGATACTTAAATAAGTTTCTGTTTGAATTCAAAGACATTTACAAATGTCATAAACCACATTTCATTGACAACTAAATATTTCAGGTGTTACATTATTACAGGGTAATAAAGAACAAAAAATGATACAGGGGAGTCAGAAAAATGGGAGAAATTTGTGAAGACATACACAAGGTATAACAGAAAAGAAATAAAAGTTAGGATAAAGGAAAGCCATAATGTGAGAGGAGACTAAATAATGCAGTCAGGATAGGACAAGAACAGATGGACTCAGGGCAATGAAGTACTGGTTTGAAATATTGTCATAGGAAGTATCATCAGAAAGAAAAAAATGTGGATTCACATTCAAAAATCTATTTTTGTCAAAGCACCTCTGAAATTCTAGTATTACATTTCTGATGGAACAAAAGTGTCAGGGTTGTTATTAACCATAAGAATTTTTTTAAGCACCATGTGAGATCATTTGGAAGTTTTTTGTAGTTATTCTTGGAGAAAATGGAATGTTCAATTCATTAAAGAAATACAATTATTATTTCTCACAACGAGTGTACAAATGAGAGCATATAGATCAGAGATACAAATATCATTAAAATCAGACAACTTCATGTATCCTGCATTCACCAAAGAGGTAGAAATTTCACATAGGACAGAGGAGACCCTGATGAGAGTAATGGCCAGGATCTATTTGCTGACCTGAAGAGAACTGGTTTTCATTTGGACTGCTAACTTTTCATTAGGGCTCTGCTAAGGCCAGGAGAGTTTATTTAACACATTCCAGGTGTCTGTCCATTTGACTGACAGAAGGCACCATGGGTATTTTTATTTTATGAGTTGTCTATAAACTCTCTCATCAAAAACACAGCGCACACATTTGAGAAAACTATAGTGTAAGTATTACAGAAGAACTCGATGCCAGCAGTGAGACCAACAACAAGTTGACAGGAGGTGCAAATGTACTTGCACAGAGATGGACTGGTATACTGCCTCTCGCTCATTTCTGACACTTTGAACCAGACAAGGTCCAGTGTCTTGGAGAATACCTGACCGTGTTCTGCATCATCATACATTAGATCTCAGTACTTCACTCTTCTGAAGCAATGAAAAAATATGTTTCCACACATTTTTAAATGTTAGCTAGGAGACAACCTGAAATCATTTCAGAATCAATAAAATACCGAGACTCAAAATATTGGGATAAAATGGCAAACACTTTAAAATAATAATAGAAATAAAGAAAATATTGTAAAGGCAAAATTAGTTTGAAAAGAGACGAAGATAAAGAGCCCAAGGAAGATGCTCACATTAAAGGAAAAGGGATATATAACATGAAATATATGTAGCATTTTAAAGCAGAAATAAGAGTCAAGATAAAATATTATTTGTATTATAACTGAGAAATTATGGAGTGCATTTTAAAGGAAACTTTTAAAAGTTAAAAATGTATCCCACACAATGAAGAATAAAAGACCATGAATCAGTGTTATACAAAATATCATTGTGAGTAGCAATCAGAAAATTTTGTCCTCATGGACACACATATTATCTCTCCTGCCATTATAATTTTAAAACATGTTTTATATGCTCTAAGGAATACTGAGATGAATTTGGAAGATATTTTATATATGCCCCTCTACTGTCAAAAGGAAAAGGTATGAAATTGAGAGTTACTTAATGGTATGGATTTGAACTTTAAGATGGAATGTGGTAGTAAGGATGGGTTTCTTCATACCTGACAAGAAGAAAGTATTCCCCTTATAAGGAAATATTGCAAGTCTATAGTCAATCAAGGGGACGACAGTAGCAAGAAAAATGCATACAGCAAAATATCCATATACAACTTCCTAACTACTAAACAACTGGACCCGTGAAGTTCATTATTAAAACAGGAAACACTATGCTGTCTATGGGAAGATGACTACTTAGTCTCTGAATACACTCTGCTTTTAAAAAGTGTGTCTTAACTCAGAATTCAAACATTTTAGAAATGAGAAAGTGATCATATTACCATGAGGAAGAAGACCTTATCTTTACCTTTAAGGAAGAAGAGAAAATGATACCAGTTCTAACACTGGTCTTATCTGCAATCATTGATGCTTACCATCAGTGTGACTCGGAAGAAGGGTCCAGAGGGATACTGTTAATGTAAGTGTGTAGGTGAGCAGGGGAGCTGAAGTGATGAGTTTGACAGTATTGGGTTGCAAGAAATCGGTATGTGTTGCCCGTGGAAGTTCTGTTAGTTTAATTTCATGAAAGGGGAGCTGTAAATATGAATAATATGTAAATATAATTTATGACAAAAGTAAACAGCATCAAATGGGAGAAAAGATGTGAAAGAATGCTGAGCAGGTTAATCAAAACTCAGAAAAGAATTGGGCTACGAGGAAACCTAAACTCTCCTTTTAAGTAATTGAGGCTTCCTTGAAAGTTCATACCTGAAAACATATGTGACATATATAGGTTCCTTATATTGCAACCAAGACAAAGACAACAGTTAGAGATATCCAAAGACACGTCTCCACAAAACGGTCTAAATGAGAAACTGTGTATATTAGGTTAGCCTGAAGGAATGTATGTTAGTTATTACCCTGAGTGCAATGGAAAGACTCATCTATGGGGGGGTGGCATAATTCCCTAGGCAGGGGAACCTAGACTTTGTGCATGTACCCATTAGTTCAGTACTAGCTGCTTGTTATTGTGAATGTAATATGACTAGCTGTTGCAAGCTCCTGCTCCCTTGACTTCTATAAAATTATGGACCACAACTTGAAATTACAGCCAAATAAACCCTTTTCCCCCTTGAGTTCATTCGGTCGGGGTTATTCATCCCAGCAATGGGAAAGGAAACTAAGATACTAGTGGTGACAAACTGCTGCCTCTCCAGAAAACAGATGGATGGGACGATCCTGAAGTTCACAAGTCGGTTTCCTAGTGCTGTGATCTTGACTCCTGTTTCTGCCAATATGTCTTCACGCTAAAAATAAGATTGGCAGAATTTTCCTAGGAGACAGGAATGCAATTCTCTAAGTCCGCAGAAGTGATTAATTTTCCTCTAGCATCATTGGGAAGGACTAGAGCTGCTGAAGCGGGCCTAGAAGAGGGCTGAGCAAAACTCCATGGGATAACAGCCATACGTAAGCCATGCTTAATGGAAGTAGAACCTCTGTGCTGAGTCACGTGAGCTGCACATGTGTATTTGCAATAGGCTAGAAACAATTAAGCATGGACTGACAGTATTCTTGTCAGTGTCAACAAAACGATCTGAAAGTAACCACAGCAAAATGCTATGCTGATCTCTTTCATTCGTTCCCTTGTAGAATGACATCAAATATTTCCCGATTAGACCATTGTTCTATTGAAGTTAAGTGATCCTTCGGAAATATTCCTTGCATGAGCTGTAAATCTTCTTGTATGTCTTTCTGAGAATGTGCTGGTAGACTACTATTCTCTACCACGTTCTGTAATCTTAGTCCTCTGCTGTCTCCAGCTTGCATAACATCAGTATAGCCACTAAATATAATGCTGCTTATAGTGTTTGCTATTTTAATATTGCCATTCCTACTAAGTTGTAAGAAGTTTGAAGCTAATAAACTCTTATCTATAGCACAATGCTACTAAGTGTTTAGAAAGTGAGTTAACTGCCATGTCCATTTTTACTAAAAATTTAATAAATCATAGCACCTTATTCTTCGGATTATATATACCCAGTGACTTATAATTGAATCTCAGAATATGGAGTTTTGGTTGTCATACACATTTGAATTATAGCAATCATGAGATTTTACTTTTATACCGTAAGAAAGATGAAGGAATGCACAATAATGTGATGTTTTTAATAATTTCTTCTTTTCATTTTCATTGTTTGGATAAGAATGTACTATACATTTTTTTGTCCACTCTTCTTCCATCATTCCCCTCTCCCCACTACTCCCATTCTCTCAATTTACTCAGGAGATATTGGCTCTTAGTCCTTCCTAGGTGGATCCATGTATGTCTCTCTTAGGGTCCTATTTGTTACTTAGGTTCTCTGGGGTTGCGGCCTGTAAGCTGGTTGTCCTATGCTTTATGTCTAATATGTACTTATGAGTAAGTACAAATTATATTTGTCTTTCTAAGTTCAGGCTACCTCACTCAGGATGGCATTTTCTAGTTCCACCCATTTGCCTGCAAAGTTCAAGATGTCATTGTTTTTGTTTGTTTGTTTGTTGTTGTTGTTTTTAACCACTGAGTAGTACACCATTGTGTAAATCTACCATATTTTCCTTATCCATTCTCTGGTTGAGGGACAGCTAGGTTGTTTCCAGGTTCTGGTTATGACAAACAAAGCTGCTATGAACATAGTTGAGCACATGTCCTTGTGGTGGAATTGTGCATTCTTTGGGTATGTGCCCCAAAGTGGTATTGCTGGGTCTTGAGGTAAGTTGATTTCCCAGTTTTTTGAGAAACCAACATACTGATTTCCAAAGAGGTTGTACAAATTTAAACTCCCTCCCACAATGGAGGAGTGTTCCCCTCACCCTACATCCTCCCCAACATAAGCACCTACAAGAGTTTTTGTCTTGGGCATTCTGACAGGTGTAAAATGAAATTTCAGAGTTGTTTTGACTTGAATTTCTCTGATGATTAAGGAAGTTGAGCATTTCCTTAAGTTTCTTCTGACCACTCGAGATTCCTCTGTTAAGAGTTTTTTGTTTAGATCTGTACTCCATTTTTAACTGAATTATTTAGTTTTTTGATGTCTAGTTTCTTGAGTACTTTGTGTAATTTTGGGATTAGTCCTCTGCCAGCTGTGTGGTTGGTAAAGGTTTTTTTTTTTCCCATTCTGTAAGTCTTTTTTCTTTCATATAGAAAAATTATGCAGGAAATTTTGAGGAACTGAGAACCCAAATACAGTGTGAATCCACCTTGCGTGTTTAGAATGCATCTTAGAATATGGGTACACTAATATAAGCATACATTCATATGGGTAGGATATATGTATATATGGTGCATGTGATAAAACAGAACACACATGTGCCTATGCACGTATTTTCCAAAATTGAGATTTGAAATCCTAGATTTTTCAAGAACATAGCGTGCAAGTGAACTCTGCTGCTCTTTGCGTTATTGAAAAAAGCCTTAAGGGAAAGTGCTTTATGTCTGCTTGCTTGTCTCTTGTCTCTGTTTTCTAGTCTGTCACCAGTCTTTTTCACATTCCTGCCACACACACTACCAAGCCTAATCCAAGCCATAGAATTTTTTTCTGTTTCTTCTTCCTGGTAAATCTAAACATATTTATTTTTTCTTAACTCTGGTGCAAGAAAACTTAAGTTCTGAAAATATCACCTCCACTTGAATGAAAATTCTGTGGGCTATGGCCCCAACTTCCATGGAAAGAATTCTCTACGGCATTACTGTCCTGAGATTTCTGAGGACAGATGCAATTCAGCACCTAACTGAAGATGGATGTGTTGAATATGATAGGAACATATCCGGGCATCTCTAGCTGCCTGCGACACCCTGGGTAATCACATCATTGCTCAGTAGGCTAAATTATTTTAAACCTTAAAAAAAATGGCTTCTCTACTTTCTTCAGGTTTGTCCAGGAACCGTCTCCATGAAAATGACTCCTAATTTAAAGAAAACTAAGGCATCCCTCACCACTGACAAGGAAAATGGCTCTTTCTGGCCAAATCATAGAAATGAGCCTCCTTAAGTACCTTGCACCTTTAAAAGCTGACATTATTGCCACGAAGCCTGAGTGGTACCTTGTCAGCATGGAATAACCAGACTGGGCCAAGTTGTCATTTCTGACAGGTCAGTGTAATGAGCAAAAGAGCGCTGAGTTTGTCTAAAAGTTTTCCCTCGCATCAGCAGGGCAGAGCTGTTTGGGGCGATAGCAGCTCCTTGTATGTGACTCATTAAATGTGTCACATTATCAAATGCGTGGACCACGCTATCTCAGCCACCACGTTTATGCTTTGCCTCCCCCACTTCTCCATGCACCCTCAAATGTCTTTATTTTTTACTATTATCACTTTTGTGATTTTTATTTTCTACTTTAGAAGGACTACAGATTACAGAGCCTTGAGGATTTATTTGGCCGTTAGCAGTATAGAATCATATGAATGCCCAACATGCTGTTTTTTTCAAAACATATCAGCAATACGTTTTAGTATAACTCTATATGAACTTTTCTCCATTCAATCTTTCTTTTTACTCCTGTGGATTTCTCAGGTCATGTGTCTACCATCATAAAAACTTAGAAAAGGGTAAAGGAAGAACTAGGAATCGGGAGGGGCTGGTACTGTATGGTGCTTCTCAGTTACATTGTGTTTTTGGATGTGCAAAGTTAACCACTGGCAGTGTCAAGTCTCCTACCCTGATTACCAGTTAGGTTCAGAAGTGCCTGTGCAGTGATTGGCCATCTCAGGGATCCAGATGTCTTTGTCCACAGAGATCAATGCCTGAAGGCCCTGCTCCTTCCAGGTCTCCAGTCAGCTGTGCACCAAACAGCACAGAACATTTTTCCCTGCTTCAGAAAAATTCAGTTAATGTTCCTGACTAATTAAATTCTTACTCTAGTCATGATTAATGTAACAAATAATTACAGCTTAGATCTAATATAGATACAACTAATTGTTCTGCCCACAGAGAGTCGTGACTAAGAATTAAACACAGCTTTTAAAGCCAAAGCAGAGGATGAGAGTGCTGACCTTCACCTGGCCTGGCTCTTGGCATCATTGAGCTTCTGCTCCCTTCCCCATATCTCTGAAGGGGGCAAGGGTTTCTGTTTGTCTGTTTACATTTCTCTCTCTTGTCGCGTGAGATGATCTCCATGCTTTACTTTTCTCCCTCTTCTGCTGAGGCATGACGTGGATAGCAGCAGACAGACGCGGATGCGCCTGCATGGACTGAATTTCCTCCGAGGATTAAAACGTGAAAGAGTTCTTCCACAACATATCTGAAGTGAAAGATACCAGGGAACTGCCAGAGTAAATAATGCAAAATATTCATCCAAGGCCAGTATGGGCACCCTTTCCTCTATTGTCATAGCTGGGGTCATCCTTGTGGATTCCTGTGAGTTTCTCTAGTATCAGGTTTCTTGCCAGCCCTGTAATGGCTCCCTCAATCAAAATCAGTGGTAAAAACAATGACATCTTGAATTTTACATGCAAATGGATGGAACTAGAAAAAAAATCCTGAGTGAGGTAACCAAGACCCAGAAAGATGAACACGGTATGTACTCACTCCTAAGTGGATACTAGCTGTATATAAAGGGTAATGAGCCTGTGGTCCATGACCCCAGAGAAACTAAATAACAAGGTGAACCCTAAGAAAAACGTATAGATTCATCTGGAAAGGGGAAATAGACAAGATCGCCTGACAAAATTGGGAGAATAGGGGTGGGGAGAGACGGGAGGGCAGAAGGGGAAGAGGAGAGGAGAAAGGGAGGGAGAGGAGAACCTGAGGGAACCGAATAGCCAAGATGGAGGAAGAACAGAGATGAGAGCAAAGAAAGAGCCACTGAAACAGTTTACGGGAGCTGATGGGAGCTCACCAACTCCAGTCAAACAGGGAAGGAACCAGCACAGGACCAAACTAGATCCTCTGAATGTGAGTGACAGTTGATATGGCTGGGGCAGACTGCGGGTTAACTGACAGTGGCACAAGGATTTGTCCCTACTGCTTGTACTGGATTTTTGAGAACTCATTCTCCTTAGATGGATACCTTGCTCAGCCTAGATATAATAGGCAGGGCCTTGGACCTTCCCCAAAGCAATACGCCTTACCCTCTCTGAGGAGTGGATGGGAGGTGGGGTGAAGGGAATGGGAAGGGAGAGGGAGTGGGAACTGGGATTGGTAAGTAAAATGAATAAAAGATGGTTTTCTTTTTTTAAGAAAGAAAATAGTATGTAAAATAGTTTGGACAGTGGTGGCACACCGTTTTTATCCCATCACTGCGGAGGCAGAGGCAGACTGATCTCTGTGAGTTTGACGTCAACCTGGTCTAAAGAGTGAGTTTCAGGACAGGCTCCAAAGCTACACAGGGAAACTCTGTTTTCAAAAATAAAAAAAAAAAAGAAAGAAAAGAAAGAAAAAAAAGAAAAGAAAAAAAAGAACATACCTGGACTATAGCCTGCCAGTTTGGGGGGTGGGGTGGGTTTTTTTCCCCCCTGGATACCCATGCCTGCAGCAAATGCACTGTGTTCTACACACCTAAAGAAGGTACATATTCTCAATACAAAAGGAGTGCTATATTGGCCTCTAATAATATCCCTGACAACCATAGGAAACATTCATGATACCTCTTGGGGATTCTCATAGCTATGAGGGAAAATGGCCCTACTTTTATTAAATACTTGATGAAATTGGAAATTGATAATTTTCATAAATTTCTCATCTACATTCCCAAATAAGATGGGAGCTAAATGTTCTATTGTGGAATTTGCTTCCAAATGAGTGTATGATCTTTTCTTTTTAACTATTTCTATACTTTCCAATAATAAAAATTCATTTTCAGATATTATTAAGCATAAGTTACCTTTATTAACTAAAATTCCAATAATTAAAAATAAACAGAATAAAATGTCTTATTATTATTAGAGAATTTATGTATTATTCTGCTGTACCAAATATCTTTTTAGTTTTTTGTGGCAAATATTTTTAAAATATCTAAAACTATTTCTCTGATACATGACTGACCAGTATATAACAGAGTATTCAGTTTCAAACAAAGATTTGAAACATAAATCCAAATCCAAAATAATCTTTGAACAATTCACATAATTAATCTGATATAATTACTTTAAAAATTTTCATGCCTCTGTGATAATAATTTGTACTATTGAAAGTTTTATATGGAACTGTTTTGGAAACTGGTAGTCAAGATTCAATTTTTTCTAATTTTTCAACTTCACTAGATAATGTACGTGAAATCCTAGATAGTGTCTTGTCCAAACAAATTCTGATATCATCTCTGTGATGTGGTTATTTTTTTTAATTTATTTATTTATTAAAGATCTCTGTGTATCTATAATGGATGTGGTTATTTTGTACACATTAAATTGTAGATAGCTATGAGGCTAAACACACACACACCCATGCATACAGGCACATGCACCACATGCATGCAAACTCACACACGTCTGTGTACATACACACACACATTTGCACATGTGCATATAGGCACATGCACACACAAGCAAATGCACACACTCATGTACCACACACTTGCACATCTACACACACACTCTGACATTCCATGTCCTATTATCTTCACAACAACAGGTAGAGAGGAGGGTGCTCTGACCTGAGATGACCGTGAATGAGAGAGTGGTGAGACAGAACATTTCTGCAGAATGAATCCACAGTTAAAATTCAAATGAGCCCTATGACGGCAAAGGAGTTTGGCCCTCTACTCAGTGTCCAGAAAACAATTATTCAAAGAACTCTCACTTTTACAGAATTAAAACATAGATTCTCAACTTGTAAAGAGTCTCAGGATGTGTCCAAAGTTATCTCCAAATACCTACAAAGGACTGATTTGAATGCAGAGCTAGCATCTAATTCTAGCTATTAAACATTTTACATATAGAATTTAAGCACTTTGTATGTAACATTTACATATAAAGTGCAATGTAAAATGTTCCCAAACTCTTTAATCACCAATCAAATACTTTCTTATTTGATTGACATGTAGTTCCATACCTTGAAGATATCTTTGAGCCCAAAACTAAGTGTTTCTGGCTTTAAAGTCACAGAACATCTAAGTGCAGTAGTTAGCCTAAAATAAAGGCACTAAAGCAGCTGTCCTTTTCTACTTCATTGTAGATATCAATTCCTATTAGAATCTCTAAATTATTAGAAACAGCTTTATCCAATCATGTAGCCATGTTTCTGTTTCAGTCTTGAAAGCATACAAGGTTTCAGGCTTCTACTTTAGAAAGAGAATCCATAAATGCACTGAGATGTGGAAAGTTGTGATTTTTATGTCAATCATTATATATTCACTATATATACACATCTGCATATATGAAAGGGAGTAGATTTATATACACATGTACATATTTGCTCTCAAAGTGCAAGGTTTCTGCCACTCTGTGTCTTCATTTGCCTTGTGTTCATACTCATCCAGACTCTGGAAAACTATAAGAAAGAAAAACAATTTTTTCTCTGACATTGGAAACTACTAAAGAAATATTGTAATCTTCATGTCATTTGAAGGCAAAAAGTCTACATCTGTGCATATCTACTAGTTGCATGCTTCTTTCAATCGTTTCTGTAATTTCATTCTTAGCTCCTTTTACATTATTTTTCATTTTATTTTCCAAAAAATGAATATCATGTCCACAGAATCAAGTCACACTTTTCCTCTTCCACATTGTATAGTGAATGAATGGAATGACGAAGAAATATATCATATGACCCACAAACCACAATACTTTGTTAACTAGAGTTTCCTGGCAACCATTTCTTCTGCCCACATACTCCATAGAACCAGTAGTTTTCTTCAAATCCCCTCTGAAGAAATACTCTATCCCATAGCATATATAGATTGGGAAATGTTCTCAATCAGTACTATGACGCTTACACTCTTTCTCATATATACTGTGAGGATCGCCACTCCTCCTTATGGGTTGATTCACTGAGAAACTTTTCCTATTTTATCACTGGCTCTCTATTCTTTCATGTTATTTGCTATCCAAATGTACAAAGAGTATTGTATATGATTGAGAGAATAAATAATTCTATAATCAGCCAGTCCGGGTAATGCTTGTCTTTTATGTGTATATTTATTAAAGAGACTATCTGAGAAAACAGTAAATAAGCAAAAGTATGCCCCCATAACTTTCTAGACATCCAATCATTTCAGAAGTAAAGGGTATGGCTGCCATTAAACCTGTGAAATGAATCTTGCCTGCCCCAGGAGATTGCGTAGAATGGAACAAAGCCATACAAAGGCTTGGCCTACAAATGAAGGTGCATAGATATTTCCAGTTCTTTTTCCAGGTGATCTAAATATGCATTCTAAAAGACACTTTCCATATAATACTGTCTATTTCAGCCTTGATTCTTCGTCTCAAATTTGGTTATAGTCATCTCTGTCTCACAGGACTTTCGTGAGTACCATTATGACAACAATTATATAGCAAAAACACAAAAGCCAGACAAAGAAACACAGAAATCAAGAATAGATTTTGAACATAGCAGGCAGTTAGTTGGTTTTACTGAATTCCTGAGTTCTGGAAAAAAACAGCTTGCATGCCTTCTAGGTTTAGTGTAAGTTCTATGGACAAGAAATAGTTGATGGAATTCAAAGCAATGTATACCTTATTCTTCCTTGATGGAACTGTAGCCATGGGATAATGTAAAAAGGCCCTATTTTGAGTTCCAAAGTAGAGACAGTCTGTGACAGTTCCATTAAGGATGTCTCCATGATAACGGGTTAGAAATGTCTATTGTTTATAAATGATGCTGCTAACCTGCTTTCTGACTCACCCTATTTGTCTCACACAACTTGGAGAAATTAACTCACCATAGTTTGTCTTCTTGCTTCATTTGCAGTGACAGCAAACTTCTTCATGTTAGACATTAAGAAATATCTTTAGCTCCTTACTCTTCTCAATTGTGTGAGATTTGATATATGTATTGTTAAATTTTGTTTTCTGTTCGTTTTTGTTCCCCATTCTTTAAATTAGATTTTCTAATCTAAGAGGGCAAGACATATAACAACATGTTGGTGTTCTTCAGCATATGCAGTTCATTCCGTAACTGTCAATGATCATTATTACTATCCAAAATAACAAGTATGTCAAAGTTTACAGTTGATATGGTCAGGAGATATGACCTTAATATACAGAGAAAGATTGGTGACTAGGAACAATTGATGAAACATCTCTCTCTCTCTCTCTCTCTCTCTCTCTCTCTCTCTCTCTCTCTCTCTCTCTCTCTCTGTTGCTTTTCTGTCTCTAGCTCCTGCTGTCTCTCTCTCCTCACTTAGTGACTAGAATATACTTAATAAACAGTACAAGATGTCTTTATATCTAAGGTTGGAGAACATATTATTTTACCTCTACAAATGATGTCTTAAAATTAAAGAGAGCATTCTTTGCTTTCTTTATGGGGAGCAGTTTGAGTCCTTCACAGATTTATCAGAATAAACTAACCAAGCAAATAAGTGGCATTTGAGGTATGATTTGACTATGCATCCTAAACAATGTTAGAAAATTCACACATCTATGATGAAGTTAAAAAAGACAGGAAAAGAATTGCACACATGATGATTTAAATGAGAATGATCTCTGAAGGCTCAGATATTTAACTCTTGCTACATATTTGGTGTAACTGTTGGGTGAGGTTCAGAAGACATGAATTTGGTTTACTGTTTTCACTATGCCTCTTTCCTTCCCTTTTGGAATGGTAATGTATATTACTTTCTATTGGAGATTAGAAATATGTAATTTACATTTTACTTTTGATTATAAGGGGGTTAAAATTAAATATTGAGTTTCAGAAAAGACTTCGGAGTGTGGAGACTGTGAAACATCATGGGGACTTTGGAAGCTGGACTAAGTGCATCTTGCATTATGATATGATGAAAGTCTACGAAGGCCAGGGAGTGGAATGTGGTGGTTTGAATGAGAATGACCACAATAAGATTTTATGTTTACATATTTGTTATTCATTTGGTGAGACTGTTTAGAAGGGATCTTTGACCTTATTAAAGGTAGTGTGTCACTGGGGACTGGCATTTGAGATCTCCAAAGCCCATGACATTGCCAGTTAGCTCTCTCTGGCTCATCATTGTAGATTAAATATAAGCTCTCCACTACTGTCCAGTGCTGTGCCTGCCAGTCTGTCAACCTGCCTGGGACTCTGCTGCTCTCTATCATGGCTGTGAATGCCAACCTTTTGGAACCATAAGCCCCCAACTACATGTTGTCTCTTATAAGTTGACTTTGGTTATGGTGTTTTGTGATGGCAATAGAAAAGTAACCAAGAAGCTACATAAATCTAAATTCATTGAACTTAAAGACTACCTTATCATCTGAAACTGTATTTCAACATTAAAATGCCAGGTTTTTGTTTTCCCGAGTGTCAAAATAAAAATCTATCAATAACATGACACCACTTTAACCTCCATTTCACCTCATTCATTTGAACATTTTATGGTCTGACAATAATTCTGGTTTAGACTTGAACCAGTTTTATCATGATGGTCATTGTAGTGATACAATTTGTTTCTTCTTCAAAAATGAACAGAGAATAAAAAACTAGAAGGAAAGAAAATGAAATTATTTCCATCCTCAATGTATGAAAATGAAGTTATAAAAACCTTAGAGGTATAGGTTTATATAAGAACAAACATGTAGAAGACTTCAGGTTTAATAAAATTGAACCTATAATAATTTTTGCTTTTATTGTTTGAGACTCTCATACATGCATATGATGTGTTATGATTAAATCCATCCCCTATCCCTTCTCTTTCAATTCCTTTCCTATTTCTCCCACCACTAACAATTTCATATACTAATATTTTTCATTTTTTGTTACCTTCACATGAAGGTTGAAAGAACTTTTACTATAGACTTTCAGTGGACTTTGGCACTTGGTAACTTTTGGGGGAGGTATTGAAATGAAATTCTGTGGAGGACAGAAGAAAAACTTCAATCATGTTTGACCCAACTGTGAAAGAACAAAACTGACAGATTACAGACTTTCTCCCAGAGAGCTACCATGTTTTCTATGTCTTAAAGAATCATGGAAATATGCAGGAGTAATTATCAAGGATCACTGCTGAAGGATACAGAGATAGGGAACATAACTCAGACTCTAAGAAAGAAGCCATAAATAGCATAGTATGAGTATAGGGGGAATCTAGAGTAGAAACACAGACTGGACATATTCAGAGACAACATCAACATTCATTGTTAAGAAAATTATGGGATTATAAGTCTGTCTATTTAATTATTTATTTATTTATTTATTTATTTATTTATTTATTTATTTATTTATGTATTAAAGATTTCTGCCTCCTCCCCTCCACCGCCTCCCATAACGCTCCCCCTCCCCCAATCAAGTCCCTCTCCCTCATCAGCCCGAAGAGCAGTCCGGGTTCCCTGCCTTGTGGGAAGTCCAAGGACCTCCTACCTCCTTCCAGGTCTAGTAAGGTGAGCATCCAAACTGCCTAGGTTCCCACAAAGCCAGTACGTGCAGTAGGATCAAAACCCAGTGCCATTGTTCTTGACTTCTCAGCAGTCCTCATTGTCCCCTATGTTCAGCGAGTCAGGTTTTATCCGATGCTCTTTCAGACCCAGTCCAGCTGGCCTTGTTGAGTTCCCAACAGATCATCCAAAATGTCTCAGTATGTGGGTGCACCCCTCGCGGTCCTGACTTCCTTGCTTGTGCTCTTTCTCCTTTTGCTCCTGATTTGGACCTTGGGATTTCACTCCGGTGTTCCGATTTGGGTCTCTGTCTCTGTCTGCCTTCATTGCCCAATGAAAGTTAATCTCCAGGAGAATGACTCTATGTCTTTCTTTGGGTTCAGCTTCTTATTTAGCTTCTCTAGGATCCCGAATTATAGGCTCAATGTCCTTTATTTATGGCTAGAAACCAAATATGAGTAAGTACATCCCATGTTCCTCTTTTTGGGTCTGGATTACCTCACTCAGGATAGTGTTTACTATTTCTGTCCATTTGCATGCAAAATTCAAGAAGTCATGGTTTTTTACTGATGAGTAGTACTCTAATATGTATATATTCCATACTTTCTTCATCCATTCTTCCGTTGAAGGGCATCTAGGTTGTTTCCAGGTTCTGGCTATTACAAACAATGCTGCTATGAACATAGTTGAGTTTATACTTTCGTTGTATGATAGGGCATCTCTTGGATATATTCCCGAGAGTGGTATTGCTGCGTCCAGGGATAGGTTGATCCCGAATTTCCTGTACGGTGTCAATATGAAACACTTGGAATAATGAAATTTACTGTGTGCAGGTCCAAAGATGCCCCAGTACAGAGCCCAAGATTGTAAGAGTTCCTGGCCAGCTAGGTAGGCAACAATTTTTAGAAACATTTTATCTTTAGTTGAACGGAGACACATTCCTCCCCAAGCGACCATTGATAGACAATGCTTCTAGGAGCAGGAAAAAATATTTTTCAGCAGTACATCCGTTAGTAAATTCCCTGTCATTTTCCTGGGAAGAGATATTCACTCATGCCCCTATAAACAATCATATTTACATCAATTAGTCCTTCAGAACAAAAAGACATGAACATAAAAGTGGAAACCAGCAAGTGTGGGAGGGTTTAAGAGTGTGATGGGAGGGTATATGATCCAAATATGTTACACATATCTATAAAATGTCTCAATGTAATCCATTTTCTGTATAATAAATAAATATTTGTAAAAGAAAGAAAAGTGGAATTATGTAATGCAGGGAAGGAAAGAAAGAAAAATGGAAAGGAAGGCAGAGAAAGAGAGGAGGAGAGAAAATAAAAAGGATACTGCAAAGGTACACTTGGCAGGACAAGCTAATGTGAAAATAATGCACACTTTGTCACCATTTGGATTGCCCTTCCAGGTAGAGGTTGTGTTCAATGAGACTCAAGTTGAAAGCATTTCTCTGGTCTCATTTAAAAGGTTATACATAATGAGATTTCTGCCATGGTGGGAAAGTTAAAAATTCTGGGTGAGTTGCCAAATCTTTTGATTGCAAAAGTGCTTTTAATATACTACAGAGCATTTGTCTTTGCTCACAGCAAAATGCCAGAGCCCTACTTCCTTTCCAGGACCTGATATTCTCCACAGAACCATTTATCTTTAATTCCCAGGCAGAACTAACTCTTTTGATCCACTGGTTGAACTGTGAGCAGGTGTGTAGGGCTACAGTTTCAGCCCCGGGTCAGAGGTCATCTGCAGACTTTCTACCTCCTGGGAATTTCTGAACCATGACAAGAACTGCATGATCTACGTTTCATTAAATCAGCATAGGTTTGGTGAACACTGTGTATGTGTTCACACTCAAGGAAGTACCCCATAAGAAACACTCTCACAAAAGCCCCAAAGCCTAAGATATTCACAGACATCTGTAAGAAAATGAGCAAAACTGGTAAAGAAAGATAACTGAGTTATTAAAGGATTTGTTTTCATTTAATACAGTATGGATTGATCTGTATGCTTTGTATGTCTATTTGAGCATTAATCACAAATAAAATATAATAGATGTTTTGAGGATGAAGCCTCATACGTAAGGAAGAAGGGATGATTTATTTCTTTGAGTGGTCAAATGTCATCTAGTTACATAAGTCGTACACACCATCCACGAGGGGAGAATGAAAGTTGGGGTGATTGGTAACAGTTTAGGAAGACCTATTACTTCATCTGGAATATGAGCAAGGGAAAAGACACATAATTAATCACAATAGAATGTACCTTTTCTTTCCTGGGTACTTCCAGAGATGACTTTTCTCATAGGTACACTTCTGAACTTGCTGACCTTGTCTTTGAAGATGCAGGTTCTTCATACCCATAGCAGGGACAGCAATGGATGGTCTATTTCTGCTTATCCTGTTGAGGCCTAGTCTGTGTCTCTTCCTCCATCTTTGAGAGATGCATAAGCTCTGGCCAGGACTATGTGAGCATTTGTCTTTCATCCATGGGAATCACAGTACAAAAAAAACAGCATGGCCTTTTAGAACCCTACCATGATGCCAAGACTTGCTATTTGTTTTCTCCTAATCATAAAAGACCTAGTTTTAAAGTAATTAGGCCTTCTAGAACCATAACATGATGCTAACCCTTGTTTGCTTTTTTCTGCTCATAAACGATTTACTTTTAAAGTAATTCTTCCATTGACTCATAATTATGGCTGGGATTTCTCTCTCTAAAATTATTCATGAAATGGATTCTAGCCTGTTTCTACTACTATTCATTTTCTGCTATTTATATTGTCCTTGGAAACATGGAAAATAAACTGTCATGAATATAGGTTCATATATAAAGATGGCTGTATAGAGGTCTTTACGGTTTATACATGGACAAGTATTATACTTGAACATAGTCACAGGCTTTCATGCACACATAAAGAATGTGATATTCTATTAGTTACATCTTATTTGGGATCTTATTGCTTGTGAAGCCCTTGAGAAAAAAGTCTAGATCCAGAATGGGGTTTATGCAGTTTGTCAAATGGAGTTACTTATATCCAATTCTTATAGACATAAAATGAACATATATGATGACATTGAACAACAAATTCAACACTGTCTCAAATTATTGCTTTGTGCCTTGTTTCAAATTTTAACATCAATAGGAGTATTGAATATTACACAACTATTCCTCTGTTCCAGTTTTTTTTTTTTAATCTTCTCTCAGATACAACATCTCATCTGCAATATTCTAACTTTTGCCATCACAGGTTATCTATTGCATTTTTTTAAATTGTCACTCCAGTAGTTGGTAACTGTAACATGGAGGGCCAGGCCTGCTTGTTTTGTTGGGGTTTCTGTCCTGTCCGGTACCCCCAGCTGTTTAGTCCCAGAAAAAAAATCACACATAGATCTCTATAAGTTATAAAGCTGATTGCCCCATTAACTCTAGCCTCTCACTGGCTAACTCTCATATCCTGATTAACCCCTGATCTATGTTAGCCATGTGGCTCAGTACCTTTTTCAGTGAGGCAGATCACATTCTGCTGCTTCAGTGGTCTGGGCAATAATGGGAGGAGCCAACTTCCTCCTTCTCAGAATTCTTCTGTTCTCATTACATCATTTCTACTTCCTGTCTGGTTTCCCACCTATATTTCCTGCCTGGCCAATCAGAGTTTATTTATAACATGATTGACAGAATACAAACAATTCTCCCACACTCGGGAGAATTGTTTATCATACATATATATATTTTATATATTATACATATATT
>NC_022020.1:340877-342064 GCF_000317375.1 Microtus ochrogaster
ACTCTAATTCACATATATATATAATTATATATATGTATGTTTAATTTAATGTTTTTTTTGCTTTACAGAATCTTAGTTCAATATGATTCCTCTTATCTGATTTTAGTTCTTTTATTCTTTTGATCATATCACAGAATCTACTTTACAGAGGAATGCCATAGATCTCTCTTCTTATAGTTTCTTCTGAGAGTTTTATAGTTTCTATGGCTTTTGATTAAGCTTTTATCTATTTTGAGTTGATTTAGTACATAATGTGAGAAAATCTCTAATTCTATTCTCCAGTACAGATGTTTTAGCTTTCCTCAGAACTGCCTTTTGAAAATACTTGCATATTGTTGGTAAGAAATTAAATTTTAGTATATCCTCCTCCAGGAAACAGATTGGAAATTTCTCAAAAATATAAAAATAGAACAATAATGTGATTCAGCAATCTAACCACTAGGTCTATATCCAAACAAAAGAATCGGTAACTCAAAGCAAGGTTTACACTCAGATAATGGCTATAACATTTACTCATGGAGTGACATCAATGTATGGATCTATCAACTTATGAATGATGAAGAAAAAATGATGCACCATACATGGAACAGAATGCACAGAAGAAAAGAAGACTTTACCAACATGCATAAACATAGAGGAAAAAGAAGTAAATAAATCATGCTGTGAATGAAAAGACAAGCATTCCATTATCTCAATTATATATAGAATGTAAAAAATGGTGACAAATACAAATCAAGAGTACAATAATAACATGAGGACAGAGTCAGAGACCATATAGGGAGATTGTGGTCAACAAGTGAGGATTTCCAGGTAGGCAGGGGAGTAAAGTCAATTTACAAGTCATATAAAACCATGCCTTTGGTGGTCACACACTGTATACTATAAAAGTGAGATGAATGTAAATTTAGGTCCTTTCATACAACGTAAGTGATGATTCTGTGAAGTTGAACTTTACACGTTAACTTTATTTTGCCACTCCATATATGACCATGATTTAAAACATTGATGTCTTCATCATGCATGCGTACAAGTATAGTTTTTCAATTAAAAGAAAAATAAAAATGTAGAAGGAAAACTAATAAGAGAAAGAAAAGGAGGAGAAGAAGGAGAGGAACTGAGAAGGGAAGAGAAAGGAGAAGAGGAAAGGGGAGGGGAGGGGAGGGAAGAGGAGAGGAGAGGAGAGGAGA
>NC_022020.1:342164-356127 GCF_000317375.1 Microtus ochrogaster
GAGAGGAGAAGAGAGGAGAGGAGGAGATCCTTAAGTTTTAGGTTGACACAACATAGTTTGCTAATGGAAAGAACATTTTATTTCCCATTTACAGATATTTCTGGGTAGATCTTCACTCTGAGAAGCTTTGTAAATTATGCAGTGGATTTTTTTTTTGTTGAAGTTTGCACAAGGACTGAGTCAGTGAGCATTGTGTGGAGTGGGCAAAAGATTCCATGACAGATGTAAGCTGAAGATTTATAGAGAGAATTAAAATTTGCATCCTTACTAGCTATTTGGTTGATGGCTGGTAATAGTGTCCTAGGAGGTGTAGCTTGCATGTCTGGCATCTACAGAACAAATGGCTTCAGCTTATGCTGACCTTGACATCATTATGAATTATTTTAACAAGGTAAAACTTGGGAAAACATCTCTAATGTATGAGATCCCAGCCAGCTACATACAGCAGCTGGAGTAAAGGTCTTCTCTGTCTCATTCCTGAGTTCTGGAGCCATGCCAGGCTTTCAAAACCAGCATGAATATGTAGATGATTTTGCCAACAACTGAGTGTGTACCTGAGATTGGATTTCTTTTTCATTAATATTTGCAATAACCTGTAAATTTTAGAAGGATGGGAAGCAGAATGTTATTAAAATATTCAGGGAATTATGATATATGGAATCATGAATGGCATCTTAAGGTACCCATATGTCAAATGATCGTGACATCAAGTAATTGTCATCAGAGGAATTGCTGCACCCACCAGATTGTTCTGCTTCTGGTTTGACTACTTGAATATGAGTTGGATTAGAAAATATGAATAAAAAATAAAAACATGTTGATTTTGTGTTATTCATTCCTGAAGGGAAGAAATGGATCCATAAGTTCTCTTCTTCTTTCTGACTTGCAAAATCCATAGTTAATAAATGGAAATAGTAAGAAGAAATGGAAACCTAGATAAACTTAGACAAAAATAAAAAAGTATAGAAATTAAAATATAAGAGGGTTTTCTAGTGTTCAGATCCATCTCTCCCCACTCCCGCCTCTCTGTCTCTATGTCTCACTCTCTGATGTGTGTGTGTGTGTGTGTGTGTGTGTGTGTGTGTGTGTGTGTGCAGAAGTAACACAGATTGAGAAAATGCTGCCATTAGATTTTCCTGCCGGTAAATTTAAATTTACAGAAGTATCTTCTTGATCAGTGATTTATGTGAGAGTGTAGTGACATTCCTGGGCAAGTGATTCTGGAGTGTATAAGAAACGTAGTTGAGCAAGCCAGTAAGCAGCATTGTTCTCTGGTTCTACTCTAGTTGCTGCTCCAGTGATGAACTGTTATCTGTAAGTTCCCCAAATTGTTTTTGGTTATGGTATTCACAATGAAAATAGAAACTTCGGCAGCCAGCGTGTGCTAGGCCCTGAATTTAATTTCCAGGGGAAAAGGGAAAGGAAAAATGTTTATTATGACACTAAACTGGAGCTTCAAGGAGTGCACATTTATAGATTTGCTTAGTTCTACTTGTATATTTTTTTGACATTTATCTATAGTTTTAACTCTATATAAACATGCAGGGACTATCTACTGAGTGCCTGTTGTATTCCTAGATATTATTAGGTATGAAAAATGTTAAAATGTCCATTACATTAAATTGTTTTTAAAAAACAAGCAGTACATATAAATACTATATGAGAAGTGAACACACATGGGCAATTGAAAATTTTAGAGTACAAAAAATATTTGCATATAAAGCAAGTAGAAAATTCTTGCTGGATCTGCTGATATTTAACCTTGTTCTTTGAACACAGAGAGTTGTGAGGATGCGGAAATAGCAAATTGTTTTGTAATATACATTTGCTGAGTTTGTGGCATTTAACATAATCAATATCATTACATTTGGGACTGTTATACTTGCACTTTTAAGTCAACTAATGTATTTCTGTTATACATAAGCTTCTAACAGTATATCATAGTTGATTATAAAATAGTTGTATTTTATAACTGAGGAATCTTAGTATGTACGCAGAGTGCAAAGGCAGGGACATTCTAGGGTAGATATGGGGTAATAAAAACGCAAATATGATGGTCTGCAGGAGCAGTGAGGGGCACACGGATGTTTATCTTTCTATGTTACATGAACATAGTTCCCACCAGCTCTGTACTTTTGGCTAACTACCCATGATACAGCCCTGAAAAAAATGATAATAAATAATTTGATGGGTGAGGAATCTCATATAAATGAATCACAAGTATAAGGGAGCACCTTTAATTAGATATTGATTAAGTTATAGATCCATATTTGTAGCTTGTTGTGCTTTTATGTAGCCTTATAGAAGCACTGTGATTGTAACTTCTCCCTTACATACATAGTTGAAACAGTAAATAAAAGAAAGATCTCAACATCAAGTTGAAGAATGGATTAGAAGCAAATTCAAGGTGAAAGGTGTAAAGGCTCACAAATGACAAGGTAAAGCATAACAGACTCAGATTTCCTTGAAAAAGAGAGAGATACACAGCAAACATGATGGCTGCTTCATCTCAAAGACAGACAGGACTTGACAAGGCTATAGTATTAAAATGCATGAGTCCTGCCTGATAATCTTACGCTGGGCTGGTGGAAGCAAGAGAAAGAACATACCCATCAGAGTCTATGACCAATGCAGTTACCAAATACATAAATAACCATGGATTACTCTGTGAGTCACTAGTATGAAATGGCATTCTGGAGTATGGAAGAGTGAACTAAAGAGAGTCATGGTCTGATATCCTTCTCAAAAGGAAAGTTTCTGGATTCCTTAAATGTTACAGAGCTTCCTCCACATCCTTCCTTCTTCTCCTTATCCCCTTCCATTTCTTCCCTCCCCCTGTTCAAAACTGGCCTAGATTATGTCACCCAGATTGGCATCAGTCTCACAGAGATCATTGTGCCTCAATCTCGCATGTGTTGAGAAGATATTCAATAACTTGCACTCTTGTCTCACTCTTTCTTATGTTTTTGTTACTTTATTTTATTGAAAATAAATTCCTTTCTCATACAATACATTATAATCATAGTTTCCCCACCCTCCACTCCTCCCAATCTTTCCTCACCTCCCCTAGCTTCCAGATCCACTTACTTTCTGTCTATCATTATGAAAGAATAAGTCTCTAAGATATAAGAAAAATGAGAAAATAGAATAAAGTAAGATGAAGTAAGAATTAATATATTTTAGATGAACATAGCAACACAGCAGGAAGAAAGAAACCCAAGAGCAGGCACAAGAGTCAGAGTCATTCTCGCAGTCAGAAGTCCCATAAAATAGTAAGTTAATAGCTATGGACAGAGGACTTGGTGTAGACCCGTATAGTTTTGTGCCTGCTGTTTTAGCCTCTGCTCTTTGATTAGTTGATTCAGTGGTCCCTGTTCTTCTGGTATCCTCCTTCCCCTCTGTCTCTTACAACTTTTTTGCTGCCTCTAATAATCTTTTTGCCTCCTCTTCTGAGGAGAGGGATTTGATGGGACTTGCCACTTAAGACTCTTTTTTTGTTTTGTTTTGTAGTGTTTGTTTGTGGACCTCTGTGAATGCTCACATCGTCTTCTGCAGGAGTAAGCCTCTCTGATAATGACTAGGTAGAGTACTGATTGATGAGCATAGCAGAATATCATTAGACGTCATTATCTTTATACATTTTTTAGACCAGTGCTATTTGATTTTACCAGAGATCTGTGTGCTCAGTTATATCTGGTTCTTTATTACTTAAGCAGGACTGGGTATGGGTTTCTTCTGTGAAGTCAGCTTTAAGTTAAATCAGATATTGTTAGAATACTCCCACCAGTTCTGTGCCACCATCACCCTAGCATATTTTATAGACAGGACAGGTGAGACTTTCAGGCAGATTGAGAACTCTAGGAAGAAGAAAGGCAGAACTGTTAGCCAGACACAGAGAAAAAAAAAGAGGTGAAAGATAGAAGAGAGTTAATGTCACATGGCAGAATGTAGATTAATATAAAGAGTTAATTTATCAGAGCTAATTGAGAAAAAGCCTAATTTAGGACCAAGCTTTCATAAATAATAATAAGTCTCTGTTATTATTTGGGACTGGCATAAAAAAAAGACAGCCTGACTACAGCCTTGTCTCTTTGTCTATCCTCTCTCTCTCTCTCTCTCTTTCTCTCTCTCTCTCTCTCTCTCTCTCTCTCTCTCTCTCTCTCTCTCCTTCCCTCCCTAACATGTGCTTCCTCTGTACACATAAAATATGATCATCCAGTAGACTTCTGCTCCTGCTGTCTTATATCATCCTTTTCTGACGTTGTGACTGGGAACCAAAAGCCCAAATAAACTTTTTTCCTTAAGTTGTTTTTGATCATGATGTTTTTATAACAAAATCAATAAGACTAATATTAATTATCAATGTAGCTTTCTTTGAGATGCTCTAAAACTGTATCTATGATTGACACATCACAGTGTATTGGTATAAGTATATTTAATATATATGATTAAGCTTTTTAATGAGTTATACTTATGAATGCTAGATAGCTTTCTCAGTTAATAAGAATTAAAAATTTTAAGCCCTTTTTCTTTTTTTTTTCTTTTAAACACTGCCTGGTCCATTAGTTCCATCCTCTTACTGGTTAGCTCTTACATATTGACCTAACCCATTTCTAATAATGTGTGTAACCCCACAAGGTGGCTTACCAGGGAAGATCTTAACCTGAGGCTGCATTGGGTGGGAGAATCATGGCGACTGCCTGACTTGGCTTCTTTCTCCCAGCATTCTGTTCTGTCTACTCCGCCTACCTAATTTTCTGTCCTATCAGGTCAAGCAGTTTTCTTTATTAGTTAATCAATGAAAGCAACAGATAAGATACAAGACCCACTAAGCCTGGACTCTACAGGTCTGTTCTCTGTGAGGATGGTGCCATAGGACATATAAGAAAAAAGGTTTTTTCTTTTCATACTGACAGAGAACAGACCTGTAGAGTCCAGGCTTAATTCTTTGATGTGTATATTTTTTTACACTTTACAAATCTTTAACAGTTATATTAATGTTATTTCATTAATAGCAAGCTTTTTAGAATAGAAGTCAGCATATTTTACTTATTAATATTTACTTGGTAAGAGTGTCTGTTGTTAAATACGTGTATTGGCTACTGCAGAAAAAAATATGTATTTTATCAGTATATTTACTTGGTGTTCTTTTCTAATTTGTTTGTGTGAATTGATTTTATCCTTCCTTCAAACTTTTACACATTAACGTCCATAGAAAAATTCATTGTCTTAGTTTCTTTTCTGATTGCTGTAATAAAATACCGTGGCCTAAGAAATTTCCACAAACAGATTTTATACCAGCTAATAATTTTACAGGACAGTCCCTCATACTGGGGAAGTCAAACCAGCAGTAACTTGAAGCAATTGGCTACATTACACCCAAAATCAGCAATCAAAGGGTAAGTGCATGCATGCTACTGTACACTTCCCTTTATCCATTTGTGTAAACCAGAATCCCATCAGGAAATATTGTCACCCACAGTGGGCATGAGTTCCCACCTCAACTATTATGAGCATTGTAATATTCCAAAGGCCTGTCTCCTAGATTATAGTAGATACTTCAAATAGAATGCAGCAACCATTGCAGTAAACATGCATGGATAGTATACTAATTAAACATTATTCTTTTTATTCCTACTAATTAAACATTATTCTTTTTATTCTTACAAGATATCATCATAATCTCAATAATCTTCACACATTCTTGTTTGCTTGTTGACTGTTCATAGTATATCCTCTCTCACTTCTGTCACTTGTCACATTGAGGACTTGCCTTGTATTGCTGTAGGATAACGCTCTTGTACACTGTAAAGATTGTACACATTTTTGTCACTTGTATTGGTTTAATAAAACAGTGATGGCCAGTAGCCAGATAGGAAATATAGGCAGGGCAACCAGACTAAGAGAATTCTGGAAAGACAAAAGGCACAGACACAGTCACCAGCCAGATGCAGGGGAAGCAAGATGAAAAATGCTTCACTGAGGAAAGGTCCCAAGCCACGTGGCTAAACATAAACAAGAATTTGGGGTTAATTTAAGCTGTAAGAGCTAGGTAATATTAAGCCTGCACTAATATGCCAAAATATTTACAATTTATTTAAGTTTCTGTGTGTTTCTTTGGGACTGAACAGCTATAGGACTGTGTAGGACAGAAACTTTTGTCTACATTATATCCTGACTGTTGCAGTCATAGAAATTTGATTTCATTTTCATGTTTAGATTAGAATTATTTCTCATGCCTTAATATGTATGTTCTCAATGTTTTCCCCGCTATGTCTCTTTTCTCTGTGAAGTTTAACTTTATAATCTATTTCCTTCTTTATCACTTTACTTTCTTCTAATTCTAAATTCTACTCAAAAGTGCATCTTCTTTCATTATTCTCTTGTTTTCTAGATATAATCCAAAGTCAAATATTTACATAAGCAAATAAGTTGCTTTAATGCATCACATTCATTTCTTACGTGTATACAGTTCTAAAAACAATGAGATTATACTGTGAGAAAATTCAGGCGCCGTTGAACTGTATTGAGATGGTGTGTGTAAATTTAAAGGGCAGTAATTTTTTAAGGTGGGAATTAAAAGTTTTCTAGATTAAATTGGCAGTTTCTCCTCCTGTGGTCATTTGTGGCAATTTGTATGTGCATTGAAGTTAGGAGTGACCTCTTTAAAATATTAGTCCCGAGAGATATACTGTCTTCTATTGCCTGTAATTACAATGAAATATTTCGTTTAGTAACATTGGAAAATGATAAAAATGTTCTATAGCTCCTGTCCCTAGAGCACTGCCCTTCCTACATCCATACGGCCTGATAATAAAATAGCAAATGGCTTATTTGCTTTTTGGTTTGTGTAGGTGCTAGCAGAGTTGACACACTCTTGAATTTCATCTATTTTCAATCAAATGCTCTCTATAAACTTGGCTTCTCTCAGCTGCCTAGGCCCATTATGAAGTTATATATTCCCTTTTCATTGCTCTATCACAGGGCTATAGATTTGAATGACATGAGTCATCTATGGTTCTGCTTATGAGAGGCTCTATAGCAACTTAAAATATTGTTTTCAGATTGGACTGCATTGTGCAACTCATATCCTAAGCCTGCCTCGACTACCAAAAGTACACCTCAGGTAGATAATAACATATTTTCATAGAAAACATCAAACACAAAGTATTTGTACACACATTAATTGAATGTCTGCAAGTAGAAGATAATTTTCTTATTATTAAACTTGAACAGTTTAGTACTATTCAAAACCTGCACATTTCCAATATGAAGTAGGTTTCATTGAATTTTTTCCTCTGACATCTACTTATTTAATCTTATGCCAACATTGTGAATGTAAAGCATATTTTTGTAGCTATGCCCACTCAGCTTTTAGACTATTGATGTTTCCACCAAGCACAGTGCATGTTTATCAAATTATATCCATTTTTCTATGTTTGTTTGTTAATATCTATAGTCGTTTAGTTAGTGTTATGCAATGTCTGACTGTAGACTTACAATCAGAGGGAGAAAAGTAAAAAAAATAATAATATACTTCATTTCAATCCACATTCCACCATTGAGTGAAAACCATTTGTATTAAAAATGCATTGGAATCTATGTTTCTATAGATGGGACTTATCTTTTGCATTTTTCAATATCAAATGGAAGTAAAAGAAACTACAGTTTTAACAGAAAATTCTAGTTTTCAACAAGAATAAGTCTTTTTGAACTACATTTTGTCATTTTTCTTTGTCTTTAAAAATGACTTTCCTGTATATACCAAGATTTCTCTCTATTAAATAAACATGATTTAATAAGACATCATTTTAGTCCCCACCTATTAAAGATTATTTATTAAAAGTTTCTAAATAAAATATCCCGTCTGATTAATTTTTGTGCCATTTTCCAGTATTGATTGCATCCACCCATTCTACACAATGTTTAAGATAAAGATAAAATTTAAGTAGGTTTAGTGGAGTAATATTGGCATTTATTTGTTCTTGTCAAGGAGTGGTGATACATAAATGCGATATTAATGTTGTCAACTTTATGTGGGGCAAGCTAAAGGCAAACATTCAGAGAGAAAACACATGCATTTAAAAGAACATTGTCATGAAGTGCCACATGTAAGAACATGCATACTGAATATTCAGAGGTGGTTGAAATGAAAACTGAACACTTTGCACTACTTTCATTGAGTACTTCAGAGCCCATATCTTTCCAAAATACCACTGATGACATAAGGGTGATCAGTCTGAAAAAAAAAATCACTCTTTCTACCCAAGGTCTGTTAAAGACCATATCACTGACTATGGCCACAGCAGTACCAGGCCTGAGTTCACATTCTAGATTTCTCTGATGAAGACTCATTACTCGAGCATATACAGAAAGAAGTAAAGTTGACATAGAAATGGATTCGAAGGTGGTCTTATGATGGCCAAAATATTAAACTTTATCCAATGAATTACCATCATTTGCATTTCTGTGTGTATATGCATCCTAACTGCTTATGCTTGCTTGAAAGATTTATAAGATATTATGAGTAGTTTAAGTAGTTACTAATAACCAAGGACATGTCAGTGTATAAACTCATTGCATTTTATAGATGACATTATTTTTGTGTCAGAAGAGGAAAAGTATAACAATATTACCAAGTGTGTTGACCCATAAAAGGGCAGCACAAGACCTCCAGATCTTGGACAAGAACCAGTTATGTCAATCCAGGTGCAAGTGAAAAGTGGATATACAGAGCCATCCTTCAAGATGAGAGATGGCATTCCAGAGAGACCAGTGAACACTATATAAGGAAGATCCAGTCTATGCAGGTTTCTAGGAGACAGAAAATACCATGTGAATCTGATATTAGAGTGATGAAATATTAAAAAGAAAGTGAGTCAGGACTATACCTACATACAGATTTGCTGAAATCATGTTCATGAGGCTAATCTCATTATACTGTGGCTCTAGAAGCCTTATACGACAAGGGCTTAGTCCTCAGGGTGGCACTACTAGACCCAAAAATAGTCAAGAGAAGCCTTCCCTTGAGCTGTTAGTCGGTGCTGTTCTAGAGACTCCCTCAATATACAGCCTATTGCTATTGTCCTTGGCTGTCTCCAGGGGCCTACTATAAGACCCTATTTCTGAAAGCAGCATACCCTTCATAATCAGGGCCTGGAGACTTTGGAGACTTTGAACTGAAACTGAATTCCTACAGGAAGATGTGATATCGCAGAACCAGCAGGGACCATGTAAGCTTCCAAAGGAAGGAGGCAACCAACAATCTTACCAACCAGTGGCACTAGAAACCAAATCAATGACTGTTAGGATATGAAAATCTAAGGATGTAATAGTGATAAGGATACCTTAGTGGTGACCAACAGCTTTCCAATTGTACTTACGACCTGCTCCATGAGAGGGATGCTATGCCCAGTCATGGAAATCTAGTTGACTAGGGAACTCATGGTTATTGGAAGAAAATGTACATTTATTAATTTACTAAAGCAACATAATCCCTAATGACAATCTATAAGCATTGTCCTTCTACCTACAGATAAGTGTAGACTTCAATTTTCATTAAGGAAACATCTCTGCACAGCAAAGATCACTGTAGAAAACCACAACCAGGCAAAAAGCAGAGCTGTAGAGCCCAGTCCCAGTGGATAGATCTACAAAACACTAAAACACTTAAAGTTCACAGAGCATTTCAAAAGAGGGGACAGAAAAATTTTAAGAGCTGGAGGACCAGGGATTTTTTTCTATGAGATTGTGTCTCCCAATAACAGCAGAAGCTAAACCCATGAAGTCCTACCAATATTACTAACCACATGAGAGCTGAACAAGGAGCATGGCAAAGTGTATAAGGAAAACCATGGAGGCCTTTACTCTACACAAAGCGCTGTAGGCAAATGAGAAAGCTGGGAGTAGGAGACGTGGTTCTGCCCAGGGAAAAACGTATCAGCATTGTTTCTAGTGTCAGTTAGTTCTGAAAATATATATAAATGTAACGTCCTATGGGTTCAGCAGATTCTATATAGGAATATATATGTATCTACAAATGCATTTAGGCGTGCAATAACAGATGTTGAAAAAGAGACCATGCATTTGAAGGAGTGTAGGGAAGAGTTATGTGGGTGGGTTCAAAGGGAAAAGTGTAAGGAACAAGTGGTGTAATTACATTATAACATCAAAAATAAAATAAAAGGTATTGGGATATTTGAGAGGTGAGACTTGTAGAAAGTCTGGACGTGGTTAGAATGATCGCACTGAGAAACACTCAATGACCTTGATCTTTATATTTTCTGTACCTTCTGATTGCAAGATGAGTGATTTCTCTATCATTTGTTAGCACAATAATGGCCAAAGAAACAGATTCAACTGGACATGGATTAAAACCTTTTAAACTATCAGTCTCATAAATTACTTTATTTTGAATTACTTTTTTTATTTTTGTATGGTGAGAGAAATATGACTAACACAATGTTATAACAATAGTATACCAATGAAGGCTTACTGGCAAGAGATTTCCTTGGAAGAGGAGACATACAACATCATAAAATATATACATCATTAAAGCCAAGCTCAGGCATGAAGTTTGTAAAGCACATATAATCTCTCCTTTTATAACTTTGTGCTCTTCAAAGAACAAGTAAGTATTTTTAATTCTTGCTATCTTTCTCTACATGCTCCTCCTTTAATCTAGACAGATGTATATTCTAGTTGCCTCTTGTGAAAGTATGTAGGTGTGCGTGTGTGTGTGTGTGTGCGTAAAATGAATTAAAGAACTTTTATGGGTAAATATCCTTTAAATATTTCATTTATTTGATTTCTTATCCAGAAATAAATTTTACTTATACTTTATTTCTTAAATATATTTGCTGAAGGCAGTTCTTGCTGTCTTCCAGATTCCCTGCTGATAAGAACTTTCAGAACTTTTGTTCTTTTGTTGTCCATGACAAACTTATTTTGCCTCTTATAGAATTACACCATCATCCTAGTGTTCAGAAACAAAAAGTCATACACATGAATTCTGGATCGGATTTAGAGCATCTCAAATATCTGGAAAACTATGTCACTTGGGACATTTTACTTTATTATTATTTCAATAACTCTTCCCAGACTTGGGATTCTACAATTTCACTGCCTTCCATGTATCCCAATTAACATTGGACTTATACTTTTTTATTTTACTACTGGTTTTATAATTTTTAATTTGATTCTAGTTTCTGAAGAATTTCCACACTTAATGTTTATTTGTGTTAAGTATTTTTATTGCAAAATAACACGTACATGACAAAAGTGCACATTTTTTCAATGTTCTTTTTTATTTTTACTTAAAAATTTCTGCCTCCTTTCCTCCTCCCATTTCTCTCCCCCTCCCCATCCCCTCCCCCTCCTTCTTCAGTTCAAAGAGCAATCAGGGTTCCTTGGCCTGTGGGAAGACCAAGGTCCTCCCCCCTCCATCTAGGTCTAGGAAGGTGAGCATCCAAACAGATGCTCCCACAGACTAGGCTCCCACAAAGTGAGTACATGCAGTAGGATCAAAATCCAGTGCCATTGTCCTTGGCTTCTCAGTCAGCCCTCCTTGTCCTACATGTTCAGAGAGTCTGGTTTGATCATATGCTCCATCAAACCCAGTCCAGCTTGATTTTATCAATGTTCCTGTTCATGGTATTCCATTCTGTCTTCATTAGTGCAATATTGTTTTGTCTACAAAACATAGGTTCCAAAAGGAGCTATTCAAAATACATATCCAGAGCAGAAGTAGAACAAATTTTTATGATCCTCCACAATATTATTTGAATTAATAATGATCTGAAATACATCTCGTTAATTTTAATAGAAATATTATGCATCATCCTGCTATCTCACTATTTTGTGTGGTCTTCTGTTCTTGTGTATATTTCTTTTCTTGTCTCTTATACACGAAATTTTACTCAAGGACACCACAAGTTAAGTAGATGCTGAATCTTTGATATTGCCTCTCATCTGTTTCTAAGGTCAAGACTCTGACTTTACAATTAGAAGCCAAGTGAGGCATAGGTAAGGTGTGGTACTTCTTTTTTTCATCTCCATGACAAAGTACCTGTCAATGATTCTTACAACTGTTTGATTTTGTCCCATGAATTCAGAAGATTAGTTTCTCATTGGGGGTTGGGGGCTATGGGAAGCATTATTTGATATGGTGGATAGAAAGCAGAGGAGAAAGAGAACCAGATATATAGCTCTATTATAGTCTTCAAATTCAGAATTCCAGCAATGTCCTCCTACCAGGGCATCTACTGCCCAGCATGCCCAATACTTCAAAAGCTTATTCACAACTAGGGGCAAACTTTCAAAACCACCAGTTGGGCTATATTTCACACTAAAAACTCACATATCTGGTTTCCCTGTGGACTGTGATTTGGTTGGATTGAAGAGATATTTCTTTCATTTTCTTTATCTTTGTCTATATATGTGAATCCTTTTTTTCTTTGGCTGGGAAGTAAGAAATGCAGGGCTCCAGAGAAGTCTTTTGGAACATTTCTTGTTTAGAGTACACACGTGGAGAATGAACAACCCCCAGTCTACTTTCTTTCCTTCCAGAGTGCCATATTGTTTATCCTTTAGTGTCCCGTGTATTATTGTACATATTTCTGGTTATGTCCTAGGTAATATGAACAAGACTCTATTGAGATTAAAGGGGATTTCCCCTGTTTTTCATATGCATGTGCTATATTTGTATGAAAATTTCTGCTATTTCTTTCCATGCATCAACCAGGTATATTTTCCAATACATTTTAAGTAAAATAGAAACAATATTTTATACAAATATACCACTGCCACAGTAGTTTTTTGAGCCATAGGAATGCCTGTATTTAACTCCCGAAATTCTTTCCAAATCACTGCAGATTTTCTCCTTTAACCACTGTTAATAAAGAATCTGCTGATTCTTGGGAAACAGCTTTTCCAATTTTGTAAGCTCCTAAATATTTCTTGTGAATATGTTGAATTTATTTATGAAAATAAAACGATGGATATAGTTTGAAATCCAGCCTACAGATTTATAATATGGCCTCTGATACCGTCCTTGGCTAATTGAAGGTCTCCCTGACACCTCCTGGAACTTCATTTCTATAATTAATCTTTAAAATGAAGGTAGAATAAAACCCACATTGTAGGTAAACATGACCTATAACTTATTTGAGAACTGATGCAATGAATCTGTTTTTTATTCATTCACGAGAAACAGATTATACACAAATGTTTGTGTGAGTGTGCATGTGTGTGTATGTGTATATAATCTGTTAAAAGGAAAAAAGCTACATATGTTCTAGTGAACATATCTGCCTTGAATTTTATGTGTAGATTTATAAATATGGAACTGATCATGCTGCCTGTGAAAGACTGAATAATGAACAGAAAAACAGGATGAAAACACACTCTGGTGTTCATGGTGCAATTTGGGAATGATCATTTAACAAGGATACCTCTTGACCTCTGAAGTTTTACTTTTTGTTTTATATTCTCCTGGATCATGAAAAATTTATCTTAATCTCAATTTAGTTGTATTCCCTAATCTTATCTACCTCTTGAGAGACATAACAAAAATATCAATAACAATTTTGTTAGCCTCTGCCAAGTGACCTAATATGTCTTATTCTTTTTAGAAACACACACACACACAAAGAGAGAGAGAGAGAGAGAGAGAGAGAGAGAGAGAGAGAGAGAGAGAGAGAGAGAGAGAGAGATTAACTATTAAGGAACAAAATGAGGCTGCGTGTAGTGGATGACTTGAGTTAGCCCTGGGGATGCAGCTGGGGTTTCATAGGCTAAGAGAGGATGGGAAACACTGGAAAACAGCTTTCAGAAAGACCCAAAAGAGGACATGATGATAAAAATGTGGGAGATAGATTGGGCTCATAGGTGCTGGTTTAGAAAGAAAAGAAGGAAGGAAGGAAGGAAGGAAGGAAGGAAGGAAGGAAGGAAGGAAGGAAGGAAG
>NC_022020.1:356227-387527 GCF_000317375.1 Microtus ochrogaster
GGAAGGAAGGAAGGAAAGATAGATAGATAGATAGATAGATAGATAGATAGATAGATAGATAGATAGATAGATAGATCGATCTGGGCAGTGGTGGTGTACACCTTTAATCCCAGCATTCAGAAGGCAGAGGCAGGTGGATCTCTGTGAGTTTGAGGCCAGCCTGGTCTGCAAAAGCTAGTTCCAGGACAGGCTCCAAAGATACAGAGAAACCCTGTCTTAAAAAAACAAACAAACAAAAAATACAAAAACCAAAACTCCATTATGGGAGCATAAGTTCTGTTAGTTCAGTGGATCTAGATATATCCAGAATATTTGAATATATAAAAAAAGTCCAGAGAAGGGAGATACTTTTCACAGTCATAGAATCCATTAGTAGTTGTAAGTCACAAATCCTTTTAATCCACAGCTCTGTGGTAACTTTTGTGTATGTGTGTATGTATGGGTGTGTAAGTGGGGGTGTTTTAAAATATGTTAATATGGACATGTGTATGCTATCATGTACATGTGTAAGTCAGAGACAAACAAGAGCTGCCAGTCTTCAGTTTCTACCTTGTCTGAGACAGAGTGTCTTGGTATTCACCACTGTGTACACCATGCTAGCTGTTCATGAGCCTCTGGACACTGCCTGTCTCCATCATAGGGACACTGGGACATTGTGTCATCCTATAACTGACTTTATGTAGGTCCTTGGGGCCCAAACTCATGTCCTCAGGTTTGAATGGCTAGTGATTTCCCCATTGAGTCTTATTCCCAGCCCATGTCTAAATGTGTATGGTGCTAAGCATCCACATGACCTGAAAAAACACTTTTGATATAAGAAAAAATCCACAGAGCCATACAAGCTTCCAAATAATTGGAAATCCAAAAAGAAATGCATGGCAAGGGCTACAAGCCAGTATCACCTAGACCTGATGTGGGAGTCAGAATCATTTCTGCAGCCTGTGGATTAGCCTGGGAGTGTTTGGAGTTTGCTTTCCAAGAGGCTTACACATCTCACAAATAACACTTTCCCCCATGTAATATATGCATTTGTACTTGAACTCCAAATAGAATATTGCAAAGCTGTGTAAAATACATGCATATTCGGTCCCCATATCTGTAGAGGGATGTCTCTTAGATACACAGAACACTTCAGAGAGCTTAAAATTTATCTCCTCATCCTGACTCAACCTGTCCCATTGTGCTCACAAGAGAGTCAAATACATGTGTCAATTAGGAATTCAGAAGAACAAATCCAGTATAGTATTTATGGTACTAAATAAGACTTGTTGGGTTAACTTATACCATTTTTTTTTCTATCTAGTTATTTTTTTATTATTTATTTATTTTATTAAAAATTTCTGCCTCCTACCCGCCTCCCTTTTCCCTTCCCCTCCCCTCAATCCCCATGCCTCACTCCCCTCCCCCTCCCTCTCTAGTCAGAAGAGCAGTCAGGGTTCCCTGGGGGGTGGGGTGGGATGGGGGAAAGGGGAGATGGGGAGAGACAAGTGAGAAGGGGAGGATGGGTAGAACTTGGGGAAATGGGATGGTTGGGATAATGGAAGGATGGATATGCGAGCAGGGAAGTATATATCTTAATTAAGGGAGCCATTTTAGGGTTGGCAAGAGCCTTGACTCTAGAGGGCTTCCCAGGGGTCCAGAAAGTTGTCCCCAACTTATACCATCTTAACTGGACTATACTCTAATAGTTTTCCTACCGTTTAGAGCACTGTGGACACCAATAACTTCCCAGTTCAGCTAATTTGAAGCCACAGGGGAAAAAAAGGACCAAAGATGAAGCAACAGGATAGAGTTGAACCCTCTATATCTCCATGTAAAGGGGCAAGTACAAATACATACTCTAAAGCTGAGAAGGTTGTGGGCTGTGGCGCACAGGCCACATCAGCAGTAACACATACTGGCTCAGATGAATTCCCAGTGAGAACTGGGTGTCTTCTCTGGTTTTTTTCCTCTCCAGTGTTGGGCTATTTGAAGGTGTTTCTCTTAGTAAAGGCGGGCCTTCCTCATATATATTACTGCATCCTAATCTTATCTAGAAATATTCTTCAAGATACTACCAAGACATTTCTGAAGCTGGTTAAAATGGTACCCAAAGTTAATAATCATATCCACATTTTCTATTAATTTCTCTTTCTAAATTCCATTTCTTCATTTTAATCATCATTAAAATAAGGCTAGGGAAAAAGATTGCCCCCGAACAGGGATTATAGTCTTCCCGTCAGGGATTGTCCTCTACATTCCGTTGGTTATATGTTAATGACAAGCTTTGCATTTCCCTGAAATGAACAGTTGTCTTCCCACCTCCTCTGTGAGGCACACTGTTAGGGATGTGTGCTTGTTGCTCCAGTCTCTAAATCACGAACTGATTGCCCAGCCCAGAATTTGGGGCATGCAGGGCTTAATAACAGTTGATTGATTGATGAATCAATAGAAAGCAAAATGGGTATGACTAGCTGAACAATTATGCTGATGGATGAAAGGAAAGAAACTAAAACTAATTAGTACATGCAGTATTGTTGCCTTTTCTGCGGCAATTCTCCCTGGTTTGTGTACCCCCACCTCCTGTGGAATGTTGTGTAGAGTTTATAAATCTGCACCCCTCCTCCTTCCATGAGTCCTCTTGCCCGTCTTATGTCCTGTGGTACCTCCTGTGCCTACTTGGGGTTTGAATTCTTACAAGATCATGTAAACAGTCTCCTGTAGCTTGCTGCCTGCTAGAGCCAAAGGCTTTGTCAGAGACCAGTCAGCAGCAACAGCAGCAGCAGCAGCTCAGTGCTAGGCTGTGCTTTTGCAAGTACAAGACAGAAAATCCATGTAATTACTTCTGATGCCCAAGAAGCTATGCTGCCTGACAGAGCAGCATGTACACAGAGCAGTTTGTCAGACCTCTGATGACTAATTCCCCACTCCGCCGAAGGTTGTGTGTAAGTGTCTAGCATGTTGGGTATGAACACATCTGGGTTTGGAAGTCTCATGGGCAGGAACTACTAATATTTAACTTGAAGGATGTTGGCCTATTCTGATTTGGTGGCAAACTCAACAGGCTTCATCACAATTCAGGGGAAAACTGGGCTTCAGAAAAGGTAATCATATGACATGGGGGCATGTAAACATACTGCCTTGTGGTAGCCATGAAGCTGCAACACATTGCTAGAGGTTAGAAACAAAGTGAAGTCACACAAATCAGTGCCAGGCAAGTTCAAGACATCTCATTTGGAAGGGAACCCAGGTTGTCTGAATGCTAAGAGCACCTGGTTGGTTATGATAACCCTGGGTCTGGGAAATCTTAGCAGGTGTCAGTGGCGACATGGCCTATGTTAGGATATGTCAAGTCAATCTGAATACTCGGAATCATCTTCAGCACAACAGCTATCACATGATTACAGTTAAAAGTTACGGACCACATGTAGTACAGTAGTCATGAGTGCACACAACACAAAATGAGTTTACTTAATATGTAACTTTTTTGTGTATTTTTTAAAAAATCTTTAACTCCATTATGGGCAAAGTCATGTTGAATGTAAAAAAAAAATATGCGTGATTCAAGGAATGCTCTGCAGTTATGAAAGTGGCGTGACACCGTTCAATCTCTGCTTGGGATATTAGAATTCCCCAACTTTTGCTAAGAAATGAATTTCATTGCTATCTGTTGAGTGGTGATGTAAGAATTCAGTTTGTGACCATGTGACTATGTAGGCAGAGTGTTTTACAATATGCTAATTTCAGTGGAATAATTAAATTTCTCCTTCTCCCCTGCATCATTTCAATCTGCAGTACATGCAACACCAAGCCCATCAGAAGACACAGTGGACATCTGATACTTGTCAGGCTGAAAGAATGAACAAGACAGTTGAGCATTCTAAGTCTCTGTGTTTTCATATGTAAAAGGATACCAATAATATTCATTCTACCAGGGCACATCAAAGATGTCAGTGTAGAAGAAACAGAAAATTCTGTATGCAGGTAATGACTTCGTTCTCTATTTTCTCACATTAAAGACAGTATGACTACCAGAGCCAGAGGACCAGAAGTCTACTGGAAAATACTAGAAATGATAGGGAAACTACTACCACAATACTTCAACCATATGGCTGCCTAGACAAGGACATCAATAGACATGTTAATACAAAAAGGGACAATTTCCTGTAGTCCCACCCCTAACAGAAAACTAAAGGCCACTACTGATTATTGAAATAGGAATAGTCATTCTGAGGAATGATGCCCTCAATTGCATATTTGAAACCAGGTTGTCAGCCTTAAAATCATATACATATCAGCAAGATTAAAGACTTGGCAGGTTACATTTGTATACATATTCATATATATGCATAACTTTATGTACACACATGCATAAACCTATGAGTGTATATATATACACACAGATATATAAATATAACTTACTGTGTGTGTATGTGTGTGTGTGTGTGTGTGTGCATGTATGACAATAATAATCCAAGCGAGGAACCTTGATATTTGAGAGGGTGTCATGGGGGTATGGGAGGAGTTTGGTGGAGGAGATAAAAGGAATGATAGAAAGGAGGAAAGGAAAAGAGAAATATGATCTAATTGTATTTTAATTTAAATTTAAAAGTTTGTAATTAAAAAATATTAAAAAGCAAAAGGACCTAGGAATACCTTCATGGATTAGTAGTATTCGTCATGTGAGTCACTCTAAGGTATGCCTGAGTTTGTGGTTAGTTCTTTCAAATGAACCTGTTCCTCACCATTCAGAGGGAGAAGGTTGGCTTATAAGATTTGGGAAGTTAAGAATATCTAAAATTTCTAGTGAGCTTAGAAAAGTGGCAAGATTCACAAGACACTCTCTAAGGATGCAAAAGCATACAACAGTTGCTGAGAAAAATCTCTCCAATGGAGCTGGCTAAATCCTGTGCAGGCTTGCAAATTTTGTCAGTTGTCAGCCACGCTTTTGGGTGATATATCTGCCATTTATTAACTAAAGTTCTTGTAAGTATTCTGTAACCCATTCTCCCCACATAGTTATAAGGGAAGTTTCATAGATTTTGAATGAAGGAAAGGAAACAACAAGACAAGTAAGTTCATACTAAGTCATCAAAACTGGGCCTTTTGTACCCTGATATCCCAGTTCCACAACCTTTAAGAATCTCAATGGGAATCCATGAGTCAGGCACACAAACTATGCAAAGACCATGGAAGACTGGCTGTACCAGTCCAGCTCCTCTGGAAATTTTGGATACAAATCCAAACAGGGAACAACACTTTCCATCCATCTTTTTCTCAACTGACTTAGACACATTCATCTGTTGAGCAAGTCTAAGCTAAAGAGTAGTTGGAGGGGAGAGAGAGAATTTGCTACCAGAATGTGCTATTTCCATTTGAATAATGGCAGTCTTAAATTCCAAAGCTGAGTCAGTAGGAGTGACATTGATAACATCAGGGAAGAAAAGTCTCTGGCTGCTTGTGAGGTCATAAGAAAGAGGTGCTACCCTGTGGATCACTGCCCACCCTTCATGGGAAATGGGACATCGTTGATAATGTGCAAAATGAATGTTTTGTTATCTCTTAAAACAGTGGATCTCTTTAGAAATCATATAATTTGAGTGGAAACACCTATTGGATTCATACTATTTCCTTAATAAACTTCACTTTTTAGAAACCTTTTGTTTGGAAATTACAGATGCTTTATATGCATAAGATCACTGCTAGAATTAGAAGCAACTATTATCAACAACCCAGGTCCTCACAATTACTCTTGGTCTGCCTGTGAATGTTTTGTTAACTGAATTCTATATGACTTATAAACAATATGATGAAATTATAAGAACCAATTAAGATAATGTTGAATAGCTGATAAATAATAGCTCTGTGGTCCCTATATCAGATGTAAACAAAATGGCTTGTGTCTTGCTTTTGACTCTGAACCAGTTTGCTAATTGTCTCTACAATTGAGAACATTGTCATTGCTGTTTTGCAGGGTGAAACCTACACAAGGACTTCTAAATATGCACAGCAAACTTTTTATAATAGCATTCTTCCCTGTGACTTCAATATGAAGACATGGAGTCCATCCCTCACCGGACACTGAAACTGAGAGCATGTAGATCTTGACACTTTATGCATTATAAATACAGAAAATGAATCTCAATTTTTACATGTTGCCCATATTGTGATTTTGTTATAATGACATTGATGGGACAAGTAAAAGGCTAAAAATATGCATCCTTCTGATTAACTTTTACCCACATTAACATCTAAATTTTTTTTCTTTCTTATTTAGTTCAGGAAGGACCAACTAGTATATGCTTCTTCACTTTTCATCTTTATCTGAGAGGTTCCAGTGTAGCCTTGTTTCAGGACATTATTTTATGCCCCTTGTGTTTCTTTATCACTTTTTAAAGTTTTGCTTAGAGTATGTCATACAAAGGTACTTATATAGCTGAAAATACTAATTTTGGCTATGTAAAGAATATATAATTTATTGAGAATTTATGTAGAGGGAAAAAACAAGATTTAGATTGACAGATGAAAAAAATTATAAGCACCTACATTAACCATAATTTTCTGTTCATGTACTCAAAACTGATACTACTCCGGAGTCCATGGAAATATCTTATGAGGAAGCAGAACAGCAATCAGAGCTTCTGTAGTCAACGATGTGAGTTGATGGTGAAGGATCAGTAGAAATATTATGAACAAAAGGAAGTATGTAACCATAAAATTAAAAAAAATGATAGAAATATCCAGGGTAAAGGACAATTAATCGTTGAATGAAAAGCAGTTCTAAGTGTTACATTTTTAAAGTCCTCAGGTCAAAACAAACCTAAAGCAGACATAGTTTCATTTCACGCCTAGGTACTGAGAACATCCATCTTGTGAAGTTTAACATCAGTTCTGTGAAAGTTAAAAAAGCCTGTGGGACTCACTTCATACCATAACAGATTTCCAAAAGCTCTCCAGGAAGATGAGTGTCCAAAAGGATCATCTCACTGCATGAGTTTCTGTGAATTCACTCCAATCCATATCAGCTAGAAAATCAGCATAACACACAGGAATTAAGTGTGTAACCATTTCTCATTCTGTCACTTGGAGACTGTGTGGCCTTGATGACATAAACACGATTTTCAACATATATCCTATTTTGAAAAGGCAGAGGAATAAGAACTATTCTAAATACTATTGAAATGTCATGAATAAATGAAACAGTGAATATGAAATCTCTTTTCATTGATTAAATACAATGCATAATTAATCCAGTATATTAATAGTTTTCTTAAAGTATACTGTTCATAAAATAAACTATATATTTGACAGCACAAACGTGTGTGTGAGGTGCGATGTTCAATCCCTAGTACCCAGAAGTGAGAAGACAGAGAAACAGAGGGAAGGACGTAGGCACTTCACACAAAGTTACAAAATGAAATAGCAAGAAACACTCTACCCACTTTGTATAGTTGCGTTAGTTACTGTTCTCCTGCTGTTGAAGAAACACCATGATCAAGAAAACTCTTATAAAAGAAAACAATTATTTGGGGGCTTGCACACCGCCTTCAGGAGTTAGTCCATGACCAACATGACAGGACTCCAGGCATGGCACTCGAATCATTACTGAGAGATGAACATCTGATCTATAAATTTCAGGTAGAGAGAAAGTAAGACTGGCATAACGTAGCCCTTAGAAACCTCAAAGTTCATTCCCAGTGCCACACCTACTCAAACAGGGCCACACCTCCTAATCTTTTCTAAAACATTCTAAAAACTGGGAGCTTCCAAAATGGGAACTAAGCATTGAAATATATAAGCCTCTGGTGTCTATTCTTAATTCAAATCATAGTAATAGTGAACACACCAACAACAGCTAAAGGTACTCATGTCTTTCCTTGAATTTTCTGTCCTAACACTTCTGAGTATTAGATAGGGAACACAGTACCACAAACATGTTAAGCAAGTGCTCCAAGTTTCTCCAAAGGCCTTCTGAAGTAACTGGTAATCAGTTTAGTAATGTTTTCTGTAATTTCACATAGATGGAATCACAATGTGATGAAATCACAATATTTAGCGCATATACATACATTATACACATATAGAAACATATATATACCTATACATACATATCTACAGACACATACAAATATATCCATAAGCATATACACACATATACACTAAAACACACTTATACAAATAAACATGCATGTATACATACATAGTGTATACTATGCACACAAACACTCATAACTACAGAAATATACAATGATACATATATGCACATGCATATGCAGACTTATACTCACATACACCTATATACACTTGGACTCATATATATATACATGAAACAACAGAGAGCTCCATGAAATTACCTTCTAAAAACCCATTTTAAGCGCAGAGAACAGTGATTCTGCTGGCTCTATACTGGGTACCCTAGAAAGTCACCAGAAGTTGTAGGTCTACAAACCACAGAATCTAAAAATGTCAGTCTAATCACACCCGAAGCGTGCTGTACTTGGTTTGGAGTACTGTGAAGACTGTCAGAGAAAGGACCAACTCTTAGTTAGCTTGGGCTCAGTCCAGTGCAGCAGATGAAGTCACCTCCCTTTGAAGAATGGGACTGCATACCCATGCTTGTGCTCTGCCCAGTGCAGTAGAAGCAATGTGTCCCTGAGGAGTGGGACTATCTACATATGCATATCCCAGAAGAATACTCACTGAGTCCTCATAGGCTAGATGGTGGCAGAAAATCCTGCCCCAGGAGGCAGCATGAGGTGCCAGGGTACTGATCTCGACAAGGGACTGCCAATCTAGAAAAAGTAAAAGACTAAGCAATTTGTGCTGTCTTAAATATATTGACTATTTAAATCTTACTAAATTTCAAAGTTCTCTACCTATGAATAGTTCAAATATGGTTACAGAAATACAGCTTTAAAAAGCGTAAGACTGGAGGAAAAAGCACTGTGTTCAGGACTCACACCTTCTCAAATGGAATCTTGAGTAGGTTTCTGCACTTTATTGAATGCTAGAAGTTCATATTTCAATAAATAATCTAGACCTCTACATGCTAGTGTAAATGAGGAGGAGCTGCTCACTTGACTGACATTACAGGCAAAGATCTGAGTACATTTGATTCTTGACTGCCTGGATGCCATAGTTCCCGGTGAATTTCTAGCCTATTTTCACATCCACAAACTCCAAATGTTACTATTTTTAAAGTAATTCTTCTTAAAAACCAAGTTTCCTAACGGACTCTGAAAACATCCCATTGCACTGTCTGCCGTGGCTTGCTTCCTGTAAAAGTGCACGTCATAGGCATTCTGAAACATGCAATAGTATCTCACAGTGAACTGAAGGGAGATGCTGGGTGTTGTAGAAAATTTTATGTTGTTCTGTGATCATTGGAAATGGTTTATGTATGACAGTAAGGGGTGTTGTAAATAGAGCAGAGACACATAAAGGAAGATTATCATTCAGTAAATTAGATGATTGTTTTCTGTTTCCATTATTATAGGGGATTTATGGTCAGTAATGAAGAAAGAAAACCAGGTGAGAAAAATAGACAATTACAAAGTTATTTATAGTAAAGAAAAGACAACTGAGATGTGTATGATACTGAGAAAATTGTAGAATTGACCTAATATCTAAAGTAAGCAGACAAATAAAAATATAAATAGCAGGCTGGGAGTGGTGGTGGACACTTTTAATAACAGCACTCCACAGACCCAGCTCTGTGAGCTTGAGAGCAGTCCGATCTATATACTGACCTCCAAGTGAGGCTGGGCTATACAATGAGACCCTCTCTAAAATAACAAAATGAAGACAAAACAACAACAGCAATAATAATAATAATAATTAATAATAAACAAGCCAAACAAACAAAAAGAAAGAAAATGTAAACAAGAAATAACCCATATGGTAGTTTTTGCTTCAGCAAAAGTTGTCCTGCCAAAAGATTCTATGGTGTCACATTGAGATGCTGTGTCTGCCCCCTTTCTAGGCAGGCCCCGACTAAGATGCTTTTTTTTTTAGTATGAATGCAACTAAAATTATTAGACTTCAAAGCGGCTGATAAAAATCAACATACAGGATTTTCTTTATGGTTCCTTTATCAGTTATCAATGACAATGAATATTATATATGTAAATTTTGTTAAGTTGTGCTTAAATATTAACTATTTTTTTCTTTTTAACTTTTTAAATGTGGCTACAAGAACATTTTAAATTTCTGATGTTTCAGATTACATGGACATTCAACATTAATGGTAGAAAACATAACAAGAGCAAACTTTGAACTTCAATAGTGTATATCTGAACATCCAGATATAAGATACATATGTTACTCTGTGACCTCTGGTCACCTGATACTCTAAGAACACTATGTGTGGTACTAGGGGATCATTGAGAGACAGTTGTTTTTATGTCAACAAAAGAGCTACCTGCGCCATGGAAATTCCATTTCAAACAAGCCTCTTTATTATGCAACATGGTAGGATTGGCACAATTTTTTTATGTATTGGGGGAGGATTTTTAAATTTAATAAAGAATAAGTGTTGCTGCCACAGAAAATTAAGCTACATGTAACAATACAAGCTGACTTCCTATTTTGAACTTATTTTTACTTTATCTTTATTTTATTTTATAATAGTGATAGGAACATGAGGAGTGATTTTAATTTTTTTTTATTATCAGTCAAGTCTGAGGCTTAAAATTTTTTTAAAAACCACAGCCCTACAATTTTATTGTTCTTACTAGTGAAAAATGATGCTTTTGCTTTTTTTTTTCAGTAATTTCTGGAACAGAGATATAACGATCAGTCCCAGATGAGTGTACCCATGGCTGTAGGCCATCGCTGGAGACTGACTAAGTCCAGTTTTTATATCTTTTAAACCACAAGAGAGGCGCTTTCATTTGTTTGTTGACTTCTCATAAAAGTAACTGCAGTAAAGACTAATGAGAAATTTAGACAAATTCATCAAGTGCACATTTAAGAGCAGAGGCCAGCATCCTCTGGCTCCAATTTTCTTTGCAACTGTACAGATAAATTTCACTTTCTTCTAACTCAACAAACATTTATGGAAGACTTACTTGGCTGCCTTTCTCTGGACAAGAAAGATACCAAAATATTTCCTAATAGTGAATTTTCTTTTGTAAACAATTTTAAGGGAACTAGCAAATGTATCAGGAAGCCAGGGAGGGCACCCAAGTTTAGTACCCCACTATGGTCACACTCTGAATAAGGAACTTTTCAGAGACTTAGAAGAGGAGAGAGGTTGGTGAAACAAAATAATAATAGTGACAATGGCAAAACTTTAGTGTGTACGTACATGAAGTTGTCAATAAATGAACAACTTAAAAATTAAAAAGAAACCTTGAATTGTTATTACTATTCTCTCAATATATTACATCCTGACCACAGTTTGCCATTCCTTCTGTTCCTTGGTGTCTCCTTTCCTACCCTCTGCCTCAGAAAAGAGCAGGCTTCCCAAAGGCAGCAACCAAACATATCAAAAGAAGCTACCATTGTTGTAAAGGGGCCATTAGTTTATTTCCCAGCTGCCCAGCAGCTGAGACCCAAAATAGCCACAAAGAAACTATATTATGTAAATCACTGCTTAGCCCATCAGTTCTAGTTTTTTATTGTCTAACTCTTATATCTCAATTTAAGTCATTTCTATTAATCTGTGTATCGCCACTAAGTTGTGGTAAAGTTCCCACTCCTGTCTAAGGTGGGGCTACATGGCTTCTCCTTGACTCTGCCTCCTCCCAGCATTCAGTTTAGTTTCCCCTGCCTAGATAAGTTCTGCCCTGCTATAGATCCAAAGCAGTTTCTTTATTCATTCATGGTAATCACAACATACAGAGGAAAATCCCACATCACACCATAAAACAAGGCACAAATAATAAAATAAAGGCTAGACTAGACAACCAGGTAGGAGAAAAAGGAAAAAGGGTCCCAGAAGAAGGCAAAAGGGTCAGAGACAAACCCTACTCTCACTGTTAGTAATTACACAATAACACCAAGCTACTCAGTCCTAACATATATGCATAAGACCTAGGTCACAGTCCTACAGGCTCCCTGACCTCTGTGATCTCCCATGAGTCCAGGTCAGTTGATTCTGTGAGCCACTCTTTGATTGTGTACCTGACCCCTCTGATTCCTCCACTCCTTCCTCATCCCCTCTGCAAGACTCCTTAAACCTGGCATATTGTTTGACTGTGGGACTCTGCATCTGCTCCCATTAGTTGCTGGATGAAGTTTCTCTGGTCTCTTTGGTGACATACATTATGCTAGGCTCTAGTCCCAGAGCACAGCATGCAGGACAAACTATAGGTCTAAGGTTTTGTTGCTGGGTTGGTGTTGCAATTCCTCCACTTCAGGTTTTACATAAATACAGAAGATGGTTGCTTCAAGCTCCACATCCCCCATTACTAGGAGTCTTTATTAGTCTTACTTTCATAGATTCCATGAAATTTCCTTTGCACTAGATTTCTACCTTGTCCCTAAAATGTCCCTCTCCCCCAATTCCAGTTGTTCTCCCTAGTATCTTCCCCCTGCCCTGATCCCTCCTGTTTCCAACCCCAATGTTCATAATCCACTTGCAAAATCTATATTACCCCTTCCCAAGGATTCCTGTGTCCCTCTAGAACCCTACTGAACACATCAGTTTTAAACAGCATGGGAACCAGCAGAGACTCAGAGTATTAAGTGATTTAGAATTAGAGAGGCAGCTTTCAGAGAAACACAAGAAGTCTCAAGTTTTGTGTTTAATTCTCTTTCTTATTACAAAATCCCAACTTTAGACACACAGGACTACAGAGAGTGGATGATCTTCTTTGTTTCTATTCAATGGTCTTGCATGTGTATCCCTATTTTTGTGGAAGAGATGCACCTTTGCAGTGAAGGCAACAATTGCATCCGAGAGACTGTTGTAACATTGCAAAACTCCATCTACCCTCATGTATGGAGCAGCCCTGGGCCCTTTCATAGATCATGGCTTATGTCAGGTTCCCCAGAGAACACAGAAGTGCTTTGACCAGCTTTAACTTTAAGTGCATGTCACCATGATGTACGGTGTCTTTGGCATCAGTATATCATGGTGTGAAAGGGGTGTCCATGGATGGGAGCATCTGTTCTCTTCTCCTGCCACTGCCTTTTTCAAAAACAAGACATAGCTGCATGGTTACAATTTTATCCAGGCTGCCTTGCCCCTTTTGGAGACCACATACTGTGAGGGGCAGAGTCTGTCATTTTTTATGTATATTTTAAGTGGGGGACAAAATTATGAATGAAATGAGAGATGGAAGCTTCTTACATGTATTATATTCATTTTGTTTTGAACACTTAAAGTGGTGTAAGGTTTATATTCATGGATATGGCTATTAAGAGGCAGTTCTCAAAAGCCAACTTCCTCAGTTCAGATGTCTAGTCAGTTGCTACTTTCTACCAGTATAACCCAGATGAGGCACTGAACAATGTTACTTTCACTATTACTAAAAGGCAGACTATCTGAAAAACAGTACTTCTTGAAATGATTGTGAAGAATAACTAAGCGCATACAAAAGAAACCCATTGCTAGAACTTCGGCCCCATAATTTGATATCGGTCTACATAGGATATGTCTAAGATATCCTAACTAAATCTGTAAGTTGAAGAGTTTTTCTCTCAGTAACTGAAATATTTCTCAAGTAAAAGTCAGCTATAGTTTCACCTTTTCAGAAGGTTAAACAGTAAAGCTTAGACGATACCCCATGAAGGTGATCATCTACAGTCTCTTCTCTATCTTCCCTCATATTTCTCTCAGCTCACTCATCCATCTCCCTAGCTGCTGTGCAACCATCAGCACAACCATCCATCAACCCACCCCACCCACCCATCCACTTACCCAACCATTCGTCATTCTATCCATCCACCTATATTTTCCATTACACTTTCACCCATGAGTCCTAGCATCCATCCACCCACTCATCCTTCTATTTTTCCATCCAACCAGCCATCCATCCCACCAGGAAGTCAGCTGTCCAGCCATCCAGCCATGCATCCACAAGTCTACCTATGTGTTTACCTATCCATCTTAGTTTCGTGGCTTAATTTAATATGTGTGACAACCTTTTGCTTTCTTATCTTCTTCATATATGTTTTTTACACAGAGTCAAGGAAGGCTTCAGGAAAAGATAAAATACCTTGTCTGCAAAGGTAAAACTTATTAATGGAAAAGCTGACCCAAACTTATTTTTATATGACCAAAGAGGTGAGTACAAGTGCATATATATTATAATATTGTGTGCATACATATATATTTGCACATGGATACCTAAAAATATGCATATGTATTATAGCATTTATGCAGCTTTGTTTTGCCCTGGGAGACTACACTCAAGTGTAGTTGGGTAGTTAAACTTAGAATGTTTTCCATGTAGAATAATCTTGTTTGCCATGTAAAACAGTAAATCTTAAAACTGGAATACCATACTATCACCTCGCTGTTTTCTGTGTAATCAATGACTAGGGGCAGCCAAACATACAGTAGAAAATTACTCAGTTATAGGTTAATGGATTTAATGTTTCAATCAGGAGTTCTAAATATTAGAAGTCTATTACTTCTTTATCTGATGTCCAATTTTTATAGTCTAATTATTCTCATTACCATAATTGCCACCACAATAGCCTCTGCTTCTACCACATGGAAAATCATGTTATGTGAGCTGGCCCACTGGCACCTTTCCTGGTGACTGCTTTTTCACTTCCTGGTGACTTTATCTACTGGCAAACAATTTGAATAACAAACACGGCTCAGTAAACTTCATCAACACAAACAGTAAAAACACCAACTGTTCCCTCAAGAGCGTGTGGGAGTACAGGCAGTATTGTTACCCTCACATAAAGTCACCCTCGCCTTCCTTCCATTGCTCTGTTTCTTTTGTAAGAGGTGAAAAAATTTAAAACATGGTACCTCTCAGGACACTGGTCCCAAAAAGAGCATGGTCGTTTGTTTTCCAAGTCGTGCTTGATGGTGAGTGTTCAGTAATTAGAAATACTTAATGCAGGCCAACATCAGTAAGTTAAAATGGTTTTCTGCTTAAATCTTGTCATTTGCCAGAAAGGCAATGATATGTTAGGCATGTCCCACTCTTTCTCAGTATGATAGCAACCAAAGTGGTTTAAAATTGGATTCATTTATAAAACTGGACACTATTAATATCATTCCCTGCATGATGGTAATTCATTTTACTCTGCTTTGTCTCAGAACCAGTAGGGGCTCCGTTCCTTATATTCTGTTTGCAGTCCTAATTAAGTATTCATTATAGAATACATATTTTTTCATTTAAGACTGGATATCAAATATTTATGCACTGTATTACACTTGTTTACTATTAGGCAAATGTAATGAGGAGGCACCCCTAGTACTTATGTGTCCTCAACCTGGAAAATTAAGGTTGGTAAGAACTCAGCTGGAGTAAAATCCAGTCTCTCTCAGGGTTCTGGTTTTACTAGAATTGTACAAAACAAGCTAAAAACCCAGCTCAACAGAACTACGCAGGGTCAATCACTGAGAAAAAAATTGAACACAAATCCAGTATTGAAATCACATGGCTTAGAAAGACTAGGTTTAATAGTTCAGGTATCCAAAATTTTAATTTAATGTTCCAAATAAAGGAATGATGCAAAGTTTGTCTATTCATCTGTTGTTTACATGTTTTCTTTCATTGAAATACATCACAATTCCAATACATAATGACAAATGGACATTCGCCATAAAAATCATAGAATTTTACTATTTTATTAATGTCTAAGTTTTTTTGTTATAAAATATCACTTCCAACACACACAAACATACACACACACACAATCATGTGAACATACTTTGCCGAACAAAAAGATTGTGATCATGCAGTGTCTAATTCTTAGAAATACACATGTAAAGAAATACTAAATCATCAGAATTAGGTCAGCAGAGATTTTTCTCTTCTTGGTGGTATACAGAAATCATCTTCTTAGCCCCAGAGATGTAGCAATGCTTTCTTCTCTGCAGAACTGAGGGTCAGATTCTTTTCAAGGACTTGCAACATGATCCATTGAGCTCTTTAATTATTTCCATTTGTAAATTTCAAGGTTTTTAAGTTTCTTTTGCTTTCAAACACCTTGTAATTTCAAGTTGAATATGGGCAGTTGGTGAGTTGTTCATTCTAAACAGCCTCTTCTTGGCTTCACGTATGATGTCATGCAATTCTCCCAGGAGGACAGCTCTACTCTCCAGAAGAGAACTACTCTGATTTAATTCACAGAAGGTATGCCAACACTTCCAGGACAGTCCCTGTGGCACCAGCAGCTATTCATCCCCATTTTTCACCTTTAGAGGTCTTGAAACACATCAGCTAGATTCCTTCTCTAGGGCCTTTGTGAAGATGGTGACTTTACAAATTCCTCCTTTGACAAATTCCTCCCTAGGGGGACATTAGGGTTGCTGATGGGGAAAATGCATCTTTTGAAGATTAGAGCCCACTCCCAATACAGAGCCCTCAGGGTTAGTAACAGTGTGGTGCTTCTTTGGGCAGAGAACTTTCTTAAGACGCAAATAAAAATTGTCAGCTAATGTTTATAGGATGGTGTACAATTAATAAATGCAAAAAAAAATATGCTCCACTTCTATTTCCAAAGTAAATAGAATATTTGTCAAAGCAAAAACAAAACAAAACAAAAACAAAAACCTTGATTTGACTATAAGCTACAGATAATGAAAATGTGCTTATGTTTCACAAATACATTTGATTCTGCTGGAGAGTATTTCCCATCAGGAAGCCAGGTTCAGCAAATATTTTCACATGCTAACTCCTCAAATTAGGCAGAAGGTTTTAGCTGCCTAAAAATACAATAAACTTAGAGAATAGAGGCTTATACAGAAGCTGAGTAATAGATTTAGTAATTATTCTCAAGCAGAATGGCAAGGAGCAATATTGGATTGCTTGAATTAAAGCACATACTATCAGGTATCAATTTCTCATATGGGGAAAAATAATCAAATGTATATTACCCAGATTTGTCTCAACTCTATTAACAATTATCCATAACTTATCTCTTTATTTGGGACATAATATATCAGTATTAAAATATTTCCTGACCAAAATATGATTCCAAGAAAGTAAAAAAGTGGAATATATGAGAGTTTAGACACAGAAACATGTCTGGATGTGGAGAGACACTGGGAAAATTTGGCTAGAAAAATTAGCCCTTGGGGAAAAGTGGGCATAGATCTCAGCCTTTGGGAAAATATTCCAGTAGGGTAAAGAATATCTCATGCATATATATATACCATATATGTATATTATCTCACATATTTTATCAAGAAGTACAAGAGCTATATATTTTATCCTTGATCATGAGTGTCAAATGAATTTTCCAGAGTTAGACTCCAAAATGAGCTTGAATGTTCTATTACATGTAAATCAAGGAAAAGGAGGGTTTGGTAAATTCAGTAAGGCTCAACCAAGAAAGAACATATGCCATATTCAACACCATATACATATTCTCCCCCCTTCACACACACACACACACACACACACACACACACACACACACACACACACACACACACACATCACACAAGCAAAACATTTCTGAGAGTTTTTGGAAATAATGTAAGTGATTTGGTTTGGAACATCTTGCTTCCTAATAATTGAACAAAGCAGTTGCTTTCATGACACATTCCTCAAACACAGTTTTCTTTTTTTAATGTAGATCCTCCTCCACCCTTTCCCACAAACCCTTCCCTACCTTGACCCTTCTGCTCTCAGCTGTGCTCTCTTCACTTTCATGTCCCATGTTTTCCATTGCCACATCTTCTTCAATACCTCCTTTTCCTCTAATGGTGCTCTTGGCTTTCATGATATACAAGACATCTCTACACACAACCATATAATTTGTGTGTTTGTGTGTGTAACAGTGAAATATAGGACTTGTATATGAGAGAGAAGGTGTAGTTTCTGACTCTTGGTCACTTAACACAAAGAAATAAATTATTGATACACCTATTTTTTTTGAAAATTGTATAATTTCATTTTTTTGTCTCTGAATAGAATTCCACTGTTCATAGATGCCATGTTTCCATTATCTACTCATGTGGTGTTAGACAATAAAGCAATTTTGACATTCTTGCTTTTGTAAATATGTAGCAGTGAACCTGGATTTGCAAATATCTTTGCCACAGGATATGGAGTCCTTTGGGCATATGCTCAGAACTCATTCCCATGGATTATATGGCAGTTTTATTCTTTGAAATAAGGCAGTTTTTAAGGGAAAAGTATAGAGCCATAACAGACACCTTTGTGGAGATTCCCACAGGGTATGAAGAAGAGAAAAAAGGAGAAGACTCATGTTACTATGATCGCTTGGTGACAAAATGTTGTTGTTATATTAAAGTTGTACAAAAGACTCATTCTCAATATATCAAATCAGATGGAGGATCCAGGATGGTTGGTATAGGTATAGCTAAACATCCTCTTGAGTTGGGATACACAAAGCTAGATCACAGGACTTATATTTAAAATCCTTATTACACCCTTCTATTCTTTCCATGAATATTGTACATTGAAATCACACAGCAAGACTTTCATATTACTATAAATGGACCAATTGTATTAGAAAAATAAAAACAGAAACTTGTCTTTTACTTTTTCAGGGAAATTCAAGTAGCCCTCTGATTCAAAGATCTATGTGTAATTTCTTTTCTCTTTCTTTCCTTTCTTTCTTTCTTTCTTTCTTTCTTTCTTTCTTTCTTTCTTTCTTTCTTTCTTTCTTTTTTTCTGAGGTAGGGTATCCCTCTGTACTCTTGGCCGCCCTGGAGCTTGCTCTATAGATCAGGTAGGTCTCACATTGTGAGACCTGCCTTCCTTTCCATCTGTAGTGCTGGTACTAAAGGCATGTGTCACAACAACCAGGCAAATTTTAAATTTGGAAAAACAGCCATACTTATTTCCACAATGGCTGTACTACTTACTTACTAGTTACTTTCACTGACAATAGGTTAGACTTCTGTCCCAAGATCCTTTCCAGCAACTGCTCTTTGTTGTTTTCTTGTTGAGAGCTATTCTGGCTGGTATTGCAGTCTTAATATGCCACTACCTGATCCATCATACTCCCTTTTTGTGATCACTGCAATTAAAACAAAGGGGTAGCAATGTTGCAAGCTTGAACTGCTTCCTTAAAAGGATGGTGACCAAGGTGAATCAGAACACATGGAGCTCTCTGGAATATTCTTTCTTTGATGTTGTCTCTCCCTTGCTTACTTTCTTTGATCTGCTAAGCAGCAAGTTACAAATTTCCTCTCTTCTATGACATTTGAGTTCACCGTTGCAATTTAGACGCAGATTCTTTTGTGTGACTTTGATAATCAACAGCTATTGTTTTATTGATAAACTTCCTCAGAATATGTTTGCATTGTGAAGCCATCTGTGACTCCGTCCCATGCCATTCCCTGTGATCATTCACTGTGCTGTTCTGTTTTCACAGCCACAGTCAGGCTGCCATGTTTTGGCTCATATGTTGTTTGGAATGGTTGCTTTATTTTACCTTTCATCAGAAAACGTAACTCTTGTCTTTCTTGCAAAATATTCCCTATTCATAGTACCTAAGTGTCTCCTGAAAATGTTATCACACTTTGAATCTTTTCTGTTGCCTGAGAGTGTAATATTTTGAGAGTCAGAAGGAGGATGCTGTGGAGAGTCAATGGTAAATGTGGGCTTCCTTGAGTGTCAGGACCCACCAAATAATCACCAGGGCTATATCTTCATGGAACAACACATCACACATATTCCGGTAACCTTTACACTTAGTTTAGTATCCTGCAACCACTAGTGACAGATACAGTGCCCTCTGCTTCTTTGTCTGGCACAAAGCAGGCTGTAAGATGTTCCTAACTCCTAGTCTTCTCATGGCCCACTCTCCAAATCACTGAAGTTATGTTATGGTGTGGAAGTAAAGATTTATATTGCTTCTCTTAGTCAACATCCATGAGACAAAAAAGCCAAGCAAAGCCATCAAGCTGAATGTGCCTGGACAGCAAGTACATTTTGCTGGGTTAAGTTTTGGCTGGTGTGCTATTATACAATAACTATCCCAGAGATATGAAAACAGAGGACATGCTCTAGCAGAGGGAGGGAAAACATTGTCAGACATGAGTTGTGTCCATATGCAGTAACATTAATGCACATCTGTGCTTGTGCATGCCTGAGCATGTATGACCAACTCTCCACACTCTTCCCAGAAGCTTAGAATATTCACCTTTAAAATACTTGTGACCTTAGAAGTTCTTTCAGGTTGAAGTCTATTTTTTTTGGCGGGGGGGGGGGGTGGACATTCTGAAGTTTATCCAAAACACTTTTTTCATTTCCTTAGGACTCAATATTTCTGAAGTCCTTTAAACCTAAGAACAAAACTCTAGGCTTGAGCAGACTGATTTTAAGTTCATCCAAACCATCTCTTTGTTGCCTTTGCCCCCTTTAAGAAAATTCTAGATGAAAGCATAAATCTGCCACATGAACTGATTTGCTGCACAGCAAGATAATTCTTTTAAGTAGTTTCTATTATAGGAAAATTAATTTCAAGGCACTTCATAGAGTTCTAGTAAAATCCTTCCGCTCCACAGGGGTCCGTGAGCAACATTAACCATGCAGCCTTTGCAGGCTACGCCTCCTTATGACTTGGTGCACTGAAGGATGATTTTTTTCAGAATAGAAATTAAGATGAGCTTTGTGAAAACGCTTTCTTTTTCTTCATCTCTGCAGGAACATTTAAAGAAAGCTGAAATTTGATATATTTTCATAAAAGGCAAAATATATTTCTGTCTTACATAGGGGAACAGAAATAGTTTGTCAGGTGAAACTTGGTGTGTGTGTATGTGTGCTCGTGTGTGTGTGTGTGTGTGTGTGTGTGTGTGTGCCTACCACTGACAAATTTGAGAACTTGATAGAAAAAGACAGAATAAAACAACAAATATAGGCTCAGATACAAATAAGAACCTTTCAAATTTAAAGGATTGCCATCAAAGTCAATGCTGTCATTCGGACCGCATCCAGGTTTCTGCATCCTCCAGATGAAAGCATGTAAATTAGCTCTATGCAGTTCCCGCTCAGAGCCTAGTTCATAGACATCCTGACCTGATACGTGGAGCCTGGAAAGTCTTTTACACGGTGACCCCATTATAGCCACCTCTGTTCCAGCAAATTTGCTACAGCATTCTTCTTCAAACCCCTTTGTTTTCTTTTTCTCCTGTTCTCAATCTACATAAAACGTTGCCTCCTCTTTTTAGAGGCACTGTTTTTTGATCTGTCCTTTAGCCCACAGCATCTGCATCTCCATCCTTCTAGGAAGAGTTCGCAGGCCTTGGGTGAACTCTGATAAATAAATAAAAAGAAAGTCCTTTTCTCCGAGTCACAGCAGAATGAGTATCAGAATTACTTCAAAGGAACTCTTTAGAGTGTAAACTGGGAGCTTCTGGGGCATTTTCTTCACTTCAACCGCTTTCAGATCAGTGGAATCTGTATGGTCCTCCAGTGTGTGCTTATACTGTTTGTTTTCATACTGTTCTTTAGGCTGTGCCTATAGCTCTGTGGTGCTGTGTTCAATTACATGATGAGTATCATGTTTTATGATAAGAGAAAGAGATAATGACAAAGGATATGCATATATACGTATATATATAAACGTATTTTTATAATCTATATTGTAATATTAATAAGCTGTATACTAATGTCTTAAAATGAATGCACAAAATACTGGAATGATTTTCCTCACTGTTTAAAGAGGCACACCCTAGCAGCAATCCTTTGTGAGGACAGACAACCTTGAGAAGCTTCATGATAACAGGCAGTCTTCCCAGGCCACAGCTGCTGGAGCTGAGTGTGGATATGCATTTTGAGCTTTGGAACATCAAATCCAAAGTTCTACAAGCTGTGATGATTTTATTTTCTTATAAAGCATGGTATAATAAATATTTCATCAAAACTTAGCATTTATAAGACATTTCTACAGTCTTGCTTTCATTTGACTTCATTTGCAGAGACCGTATTTCTCTCGTATTTCACTGTCTCATCTTAGTCCCTGAAAGAGTAAAATAAGAATAAGAGCTGGTTGTTGCAGTGCATAAACTTTCAGGGCTGCAAAGGCTTCACATGGCTCCTTCTGGGCCCCAGTAGACCAGCTCTTCAGGTGGAATGTCTGTGTAATATTTTCTTTATAGCCAAGGCTTCCTCATCTCACTCAGACTTCTTTCAGGGCCAAATTCTCATTAAACTGTCCCATGTCAAAGACACCTAGAGTCCTGGTCAGAGAAGATGAATAATTGTTTCATTTGAATGTGCTCCTGCTATCTTTCCTTCTAGGCATGGTCTGAGAGAAGAAAGTTTCTAAATAGTACTGACTATTGAAAATCATGATAACTTTTTACTTGTGTGACGGGGTGAATAATGTATGCATATTTGTGTATTTACTATACCTATGATGTGCACTTGTAGAGGCTAGAGGAAGATGACGTGCATTCTGCTTTATCATCCACTAATGTATTTTCTTGAGATGAGATTGTTCACTGAAACCCAAGCTAACATGGTAGTCAGCAAACTACAGGAATCCTCGTGTCTCCATCTTCCTCCTTCAGCACTGGGTGCTTGGGATTTTAACCTAGGCCTTCATTTTTATTCAGCAAGATTCTTAATCACTGAACCATTGCTCCATCTTTATAAAAACAATAAACATGCTAGTAGGATTGGATGATTGGTATGAAATATTTGAAAAATAAGATCTTATGGGCTGAGTCACAAATAGCAACATTCAATGTCACTGGAAGCATTTACTAATCAAAATTGTTTTCCCTCTGAAGAGTGCATCTAACAATCATAATGTATATAGCAAAATGACTTTGCTCTATAACCAGAGACTAAGGAAGCCTTTGTTGTCTTTTCAAAGGGCTGTGGGTCTGCATGAACCCACTGAGAGCATATTGCCCACCCAGCAGCAGCGGGATATTCCTAGACTAGTAAAATCACTTGACTTGGTTTTTGATTTAAAGACCGATATTGTTTATATGGCTTCTAAGAATCCTTTTAACAGCAGATGTCATGTGTCTAGATCTGAGGGCGCAAGAAGAGGAAAACATGTGACCTGAATTGGACATTGGTTTAATCTATTAATCTGCACAGAGAGATCATGTCCACATCATTGCTATAATTTGTCTTTTTCTTCCAAAGTAATTGAGTCAGACAAAAAGAAATGTCTCCTCCTGTTTGTGGAATTGATTTCTGATTAGGTGTTTCAGTGGGTCCTACCTCATGCAAGTGTGTATCTTCCCAGCAAGAGTTGTCTGTTGAATGAAGATAATCTGATACTCTTTGTGGGTCTTCAACGTTCTTCCTTCCTCCTCTATCTCTCTGTCTATTTTAGGAAAAACAAAACAAAGCTTTTAAAGGATTATGTTTCATACACAGGAAGGGAAAGACTGAATGAGGCTGAATATTCTGACCCTGAAACAATATGGAAAAGTCGAGTAAATTCTACTTTTTCCTAGTTGATCCTGGAAGATTTGATCTAATATTTTTCATATACATACATAAATGCATATATAAATTTATATGTTTCTCTTAATATTTATATTAAAATAAAGCTTCATGGTCCACATCATGCGCATTTATAAGAAAGTACATGAACTACTTTGGATTTGAAACACTCTTGTTCTTATCAGGCCACAGTCGTTTACCAAGCTCTACACATGGGAACAATGCTGAATTCTCAGTAGTGTTATGGCTTTAGTTATATTGGAATTTGCTCTTCCCAATAATTGTGTGCATCACCGAAGATATTATAATTCAACATTTAAACTTCCTCTCAGCAGATATTTTCATTTCTCTCATTGCTAAAAATATTAGAACACAAGTTGAAACCCATTTTAACTTAGATGTGGGAACCTGTGGGGAAAAGGAGGGCCAGAGGGCTAGAGTGTCAAGCTCTATAAAATGTTCATTAGTCAAAGGTGCATTATTGGTGGCCACAGAGGGTAGTTGTAGAATACCCTACCATTTTATGGACTGTTCATCTGTTATATCGCATCCATTTCTCTATGGTATCACATAAATAGTGTCTTCTGAATATTATTGACTTTCCTAACCACTTCCTGCCTTTGTCTGGCTATTTTCTTTCCTATCCCTATTTGTTTCCACTCTACTGCAGGCATATATTAACTGTCTTCTTTGACAAAGATTCTGTGTGGGGTTGACCTCTGTGATAGCTGAGTGAGAAATCCAGGTTTGTACATCAGATTGAAGAGTTGTTCCTGTGATGAAAACTGACAAAAGGGATATCTGAATCTTCAATGGAAACCAGAAGAGTTTTGTTTTGTTTTGTTTTGTTTTGTTTTTTTTTTGAGCTCATTTTTGAGGCTTCAGGATGCTGCCAGTTGGGCAAACTGGAAAGGCAATTACCGAAAAGGATATAACATAGAAAAGACAAACCATAAAGCAAGAAAAACATACCATACTGCAGGGGATGAAACAATGCAGGAAGACAAGACAATAGCATATCTGAGCACAGGAAATGGGATGTATTGAAGATGGAAATAAAGGCATCATGATGCTCAACATGTACATCAAGGGTAATGGCTCAGCACAAAGCAGGTGGAGAAGTCTTTCAGAGAAACATCATAGTCAGGGTGCCAATTGCTTTTCTGTTCACCTTACACCCATGCTGGTCAGGAAATCCAAATGAAGTACCAATTGTAACACAGTTCATCTGTAGGAGACAGAATTCTAGTCTCAGTTAACATAAGCATAGACTGGCCAGTGCAGTCTAAATGTGTATAAGTTCCAGATCTTAACATGTGCCTTTGCTTGATCTGTGTCTGTCAGTCCATATATGTATACATTTATGAAAAATTACCTTGTTTGAAAAGATTTTACTTGAGTATGTTTACATTTAAAAATAATACCGTGAAGGTTCCTATGACTTGTACCAATGTGGTTAACCCAAAATTATTAGTATTTTTGTAAGACTGTCTTGAGACCAATCTTTATCAAAACTGTGTTTTCTTTCAGAGGGGTCTGTAAGAGAAAAAAAGTAATGACGCTGACCTTCTGTCCACTCATAGGTCTTCCTACCAGGAATTCTGGTGGGCGAGCTAGCAGCACTCTGTTTCACTACATCAGCATGGAACAGAGTATGTGACAAATGTCATAGAGCATACCCAAATGCGTTGTGTAGAAAGGCATAGGTCATCTTGTGAGTAGACTCACAATAGTAATATGCTTTGCAGAAGATATTCAGGCTATCTCATTTTCTCCATGATGTTTATTTCCTTTAGACATATAATATTCTGTGAAGGTTGAGCATGAACAAACCATATCAGTATGCATATCAAATATAATAAAATCACATTTCTTCTGACCAAAATGCTTGAACGAGTTAAAACACTCACAATATGAACTTGGTCAGGGAGTAAAAGAATTGGGTTCATAGACTAGTTCAGCTATGAAAATAATTCAACCTCCTTTGGCCTCAATAACACAATCGAAGCAGTGAGCAGAAACCCTATCAAACTGACTTGGTTTTAGTATAAGTAGAATACATTCATCAGATGATTGCACATCCCTTTTGTAAGAACACAACACTATGGAAAACATTCAGTTTTCCACACAGTATTTAGCTATAACATAGTTTCGTCAAAGGAAATATTAACAGAAGCCATGATTTTTAAGACAGATGAACTTCAGGTTGTTCTTTGTAAAACGGAAAAATGAACTGAGAATCTTAAAAGGTAATTTAGCTTTCTGAAATCAAAAATCCTAATAACAAACTGGAGGGAATTTTCAGGGGTTAAAAGCATTTACTGCTCTTGTTTCCCTTCCCAACACCCACATGATGGCTCACAATTGACTCTAAATCCAGGAATAGGGGCTCAGTGTTCCCTTCTATACTCCAAAGGCAATACATGGAGATTGTGAGCATACACACACACACACACACACACACACACACACAAACACACACACACACACTCACAGGCAAACATTCAGACAAAATACAGATATTTTTTTTAAAAAAAAGAAGCCAATAAAGCATCTCAGGGAAGCGTTCAACTTGTCACTGAATCTTTGTTTGAAGAAATGCTCTTTAGACCACCGATCGGTCCCTTCAGTTCAGCTTCAGCCGTGGAGGAATCCAGCTATGTGTAACCATGGTTAGATCAACATCTGTTTGGACTGTTAAAGTTAAACATATAAATCCATTTATTGGCCATTGATGTCTTCTTTCTGAATTCACTGAATGAATAAAAAGGAATGTTTAATTAGGTAAATGAATTTAAGAACTGGACACTGGCTTATAAAATATGATATTTGTGATTGGAGTGCACTGCATTGTCTAATTATCTATGTATTTTACTGCCTCTGTGTCTCCCTGAAACACTAACAGAAAGTTAGGTAGCAAGGAAATAAGAATGAGCAATCAAATGTGTCACTGGATAACTGGAAAATAAAATGGAAACTGAGCGTCGTCATTCCCGTTCCTGAGGTTTTCTCCACCACCTGGACAGAGAAGCTTTCCTCCTGAATTTGATTCTAGTCTGGTTGTCTACCTCAGGGATGTGGAGCAAAGTACTTACAGTGGGTTAGAGGTGAGCGTCTCCTTCCCCAGATGCAGCTCATTGAGACGAGAAAGTGGCATTCAGTTCTCCAGCCCCCAGCTCCTGAAGCTAACTATAATCAGTGTGTAAGGCAGGGAGAATCTTTCCTTTAATCGCTCTCTATCAAACAGCATGGCGATTCATTGCCATGTCTATCAGGGGTGATTTGGTGTCCTGTCTTCCTTCCAAGTACTATAATCTACATCAGATCCCCTAGTGTCCCTTATGGGAGCCAGATGTGCCTGCAGCTACTAATTGTGTGTTCCAATTATGACAACAATAGAGTTGGTGGCATATACCTTGTTTGCCCCTTCCTTGAGAATGAGACATTGACTTAGCTCTACAAAGAAAAAATAAAAGAATCAAGTCAAGGTTTCCTATTTATTAGATCTTAGATTTTTATCGAACTCCAACAAATGCCTCCTAAAAGCAATGGCATTCAAGTATGTGTGCATGTGGGAAAATCCTTAGAACATCTTATGGCATTCTTTAATGTCTATTTCATATGTTTCTTTTGTATGTTTACATGTGTAAGTTTACATGTTCATACCAATGTGTGTATGTGTGTACACATGTGCATACTGCTTCTGCTGTACATGTGTGAGAGAAAGTGTGCATGCATATGTGTACAACATAAATGTGAGAACAAAAGAAAACCTCTGGTCCTTGAGATGGATGGCCACTTTTATTGACCTGGGACTCATCTGTTACTCTAAATTGGCAAGCAAGTTAACTTCAGGGCTCCTCCTGTCTCTACCTGTCCCAAGCTTGGTTTAGACATCTTGAACATGGCTCTCTGTTCTTCCATATTCCAGAGAATATTCCCCATTTTGTCATGTATTAGCAGCCTAGTTCCTGGGAACAATTGTGAAGATAATAATGGATATTGTCTTATTGGTTGCCTGGTTACCAGAGCTTCCATTCAGCTATGGCAGAATGGATGCTGTTACCATCAGTGATCCCTTAATTGACCTCAACAACACGGTCTAAATGTGCTAGTATGACTCTAGCCTTGGCAAATTCCATGGCAAATTCAAAGCTGAGAAAAGGTGTTATAAAATATTAGATAAAGATGTGTTGCATTTGTTTATACTGTGGAACATTTGTTTCATGATGCAAGGATATGTTGCATTATTTTACATTTTGCATTTGTTTAGCTCTGTGAAGCTGGGTTACTTTGATTGCTTAAAATACCCGATTGATCAAATAAAGAGTTTTATGGCCAATAGCTAGAAAGGAGAAAGGATAGGTAAAGCTGGATGCAGAAGAATAAATAGAAGGAGAAAAATATGAAACGGAGGATCAAGATGAGTGAGAACAGAAGAAGGGGCGATGCTAGAGCCCAGTCACCTAGTCACACAGCCAGACATGGAATGAGAAGAAAAGACACAAAGACATAGAGGAAGATTAAAGCCCAGAGGCAAAAGGTAGATGGGATAAATTAAGAAAAGCTGGCTAGAAATAAGCCAAGCTAATTACAGGCAGTCATAAGAAAGAATAAGTCTCTCTGTGATTATTTACGAGTTTGATGGTGTCCCCCCCCAAAAAAAAGACCAAAAGAGTTTTTTTTAAAAAACCAAACAAAAAAAAGCTTATTATCAATGGAAATGTCATTAACATTTTCCAGTAGCAAGATCCCACTCTTCTGGCTAGTTTCATGCCAGTATAACACAAAATAGAGTTATCTAAAAGGAGGGTACATCAATTGAGAAAGTGCTTCCATACTCAGCTGTAGGGCATTTTTTTGTGACTGATAGGAGAGGGCCCAGCGTATTGTAGGTATTGCCAGCCAGGGGATGGTGGTCTTGTGTTCTATAAGAAAGCAGACTGAGCAAGTTCTGTGGAGCAAACCAGTAATCAGCATCCCAGCTATGGCCTCTACATCAGTTCCTGCCTCCAAGTTTCTGCCCTGTTTGAGTTCCTGTCTTGACTTCTTTGATGAAGTAATGTGATATAGAAGTATAGCTGGAAATATAGTCTCCTCCCCAACTTGCTTCTTGTTCTGATAGTTTGTTACAGCAATAGAAACTCTAACTAAGAGCAGTTGATACTGGCATAGTTGGATATTGTTGTGAGAGTCATGACCATGTGATCGGGGGGAGAATTTTGAAAGGGCTTTTGAACTCTGAACTTGAAAAGTCATTACGTGCTCAGATCTCAGAGGACAGTTTCTGTAGGAGCTTGGAAGTTAAGAATGTTTAGGGCAATGTTATAGATGGAGGTCTGGCTTGTGATGTTTCATAGGAAAGTTTAAACACTTTATCAGGGCTGTTTCTTATTTTAAATTAAATTTCTGTGGTTCTGGTTAGCTGGGTCTGAAACATACACCGTGAATAACAAGATACCAGGACTACTGATGTGAAATCTTTGCTTTGCTGGGATATCTGATGCTGGTTAGTTGTTTCTGAGAAATTTGTGATGATTAAGAAGGGACTAGCGTTTGGAGGTGAAATCTTCTGGAAAGTATTTCTTGAGAGTCAGCGCACAGAAGCCCAACATGGCAAAATTTGTATCTTGTGCTGACAGCTGTACTTAGTAAGATAAGTTTCACCTAGGCTTTGCTGGATTTGAAGATATGAAAGAGTCATGGAGAGTGACTGGAGCATACAATGTTTGACAGGGCTGGAGTTCCTAAAGACAGACCCAAAAAGGTTATTGATGAGAGTGCAGCCCGATTTCAGCAACGGACCCCAGCAATTTTTGAGATGCTAGTGACATAGGATGACCTCCACTACCCGCAGCAACAGCACTAGTGTGACACCAGTTGGAGCTTGAAAAATAAACTATGCATGCTGAAGGGGCCAGATGTGGAGAAGTAACCCAAGAAAAGTTCAGAAGATATGAGTGAATCTAGTATTGCTTTGTTTAGATTTTAACTGTCCTGGTTCTTCTTGCATTAAGAAAGGATATAACTGGTCTCTCTGAACATGGCGAACAATGAGGACTGATGAGAAGCTAAGGACAATGGCAAGGGGTTTTGATCCTATGTAATGTGCTGGCTTTGTGGGAGCCTAGCCAGTTTGGATGTTCACCTTCCTAAATATGGACGGAGGGGGGAGGACCTAGGACTTACCACAGGGCAGGGAACCCTGACTGCCCATTGGACTGGAGAGGGAGGGGGAGAGGAGTGGGGGGAGGGGGAAGAAGGGTGTGAGGAGGGGGAGGGAAATGGGAGGCTGGGAGGAGGTGGAAACTTGTTTTTTTTTTTCCTTTTCTCAATAAAAAAAAGAATTAAAAAAAAAAAGAAAGGATGCAATTTGCTTTTATTTGGCAGGAGCCCACAATTGAGGGAATTTGAATTTTAAAAGACTGAAGGTTTAATGTGTGAATTTATAAGAAATGGAATGTTTAAAGTGTTGTTTTATATTGTGATATTAATATAAGCTTGACATCTTGGAGATAAATGAGAAAGGAAGGATTCTAATTAAAAAGGTTGTGTTTGTGTGTCAAGTTGACAAGGGGTCAGTTGTGATGGCTAATTTCATGTCAAGGTGAAAGAAGCTAGAATTATCTGAAAGGAATGACTATCAATTGAAAAAATACCTCCATATTTTCCAACTGTAGGAAATTTTCTTAATTAACCATTGATGGGAGAGGACCAGAATATTTTGGGTGGTGCTATCTCTAGGCTGGTGGTCCTGGGTTCTATAAGAAATAAGTCTGAATAAGACAAGTTGAGCAAACAAGTAAGGTGCCACCACTCTATCTTCATTAGTTCCTGTCTCCAGGTTCCTGCCATGCATTAGTTTCTGTCCTGACTTCGTTTGATGATGAACTCTGATGTGTAAGCATAAGTCAAATAAACCTTTCCTCTCAAAGATGGTTTGGCCACTTCATTTCATCTCAGAAATAGTAAACTTAATTAAGACACCACCAATATCAAATGGGGTGATTCTGGCTGGTGACAGTTATATTGTGGAGTCTCATGATGTCTTCATCACCATGGAGATATCTGGGGCCACTTTAAGAATGGCAAATGAGGGGTCACTACCTCTGCCCTTTTGGTTTATGCCCCCATGTTTATAATGGGTATGAACTATTAGAAGTATGACAACTCACTCAATATTGTCAACAATGCTTCCTGCACTAGCAACTATCCTGTGTTGAGCTCATCCATGACAGCTTTTGCATTGCAAAATGACTCATTCCATAGTTCTTGCTATTACTATCACCCAGATGATTGTGGATGACTCCTCTGGAAAGCTGTGGCATGATGGACTTTGGCGATGCCCAAAACACCATTCTTTCATCCACTGGTACTTCCAAGACTGTTGGAAAGATCATGTCAGTGCTGAACTGGAAGCCCACTGACATGGCCTTTTGTGTTCCTACCTCCAAAGTTTCTATCCTGAATCTGGCATGCCACTTGGGTAAAGCCACCAAGTATAATGACATTGAGAAGTAGTGTAGCAGGCATCAGAGGGCCTATTAAAAGGCATCCTGGGTTATACTGAAGATAATTGTCTCCAGATCAGGTGATTTTAACAGTGACACCCACTATTCCACCTTTGATGCTGGGGCTAGCATTGCTTTCAAAGACAATTTTATAAACTCATTCCTGTTATGACAATTTGGGTATAACACCATGGCCTAGACATCCTCCAATGAGTAAGAAGTCCTGGAAGGAGAGAGAGACAGAGAGAGAGAGAGAGAGAGAGAGAGAGAGAGAGAGAGAGAGAG
>NC_022020.1:387627-400817 GCF_000317375.1 Microtus ochrogaster
GGACAGAAGGAAGGAAGGAAGGAAGGAAGGAAGGAAGGAAGGAAGGAAGGAAGGAAGGAAGGAAGGAAGGAAGGAAGGAAGACAAACCAAAAAGCAATTCCAGGATAAAATACCAGATCTTATCTACTTCATTTAGATACAAAGATCCTCATATTAGATGGCCACACTCTAGTAGGTGCATGTGTGAGTCCTGTGTTGGTGATAGGCACTTTTATCTCTACCTGGACACCTGCTTTGCTTTGCCTGTTGGAATTATACAATAGCCAATGGGTATTGTACCAGCATGGGCACTGAAGTTCTAGAAATGAATTCTGAAAGTCCTTTATATTTATAAATTTAGGTGCTTCTATTAATTTTTTAATGATATTAGAGTATGTAAAATAGAAGAAGATAATAGAAAACCATGCCCAATATCATCAATTGGAAGTAGACTCTGTGTTAAGTCATCTTTTAAGTGTACAAAGAAACATTAAAGTATTCCTGGAACAAATGCACCACCAGGCAATGTGAGGAGACTTTATCTTCACAATGATGAAGGGGAGGGCATGTGTGTCTAGCAAGGGACAACCTCCCCCTGATCCCTGGCACGGCCACAGATCAATCATCTCTGCATCATGCTCTCCTTGTTCTAACTCCAAGTCCTCCTTGTGCTGGGTGAATGAGCAGTTTTCCATTTGCTGAGCTTATTTTATGTAATAATAAAATAATCTTTACCCCTTAATGTGAATTTTTAAAAAAGAAATTGATTTTTAGCTTCAGAAATCTCAATTAATTGAGACTACTTACAACTGCCTGGCAGCCTGAGATTTGAAAAAACCCTCAGGCAAAAATAGGCAGAAACATGGGTAAGTCAGGCCAAATTCATTCCTCCATCTCTGGGCAAAATCTTTCTCCTTGACCCACCTATCCAATTCTATCACTTGTCAAAATCAATTGATAATTGTTTGAAATCCATGCTAACACAAGGGAGAGAAAATTAAAACCCCAAGGGCAAGGGGAATCTAAGGGTACATTTAGGACCACAAGTTCAAGAGCAAATCAGAGCAAGATGAAAACAAAAAACCGCAAACAGAAATTAGAGGTAGAAAAGGCTCTCAGGTCTTCAAAGCTGCTGAATGACTTGGTTCAAGTCCCAAGGAAGTGACCCAGTTCTAGTTTTATAGTCTTGCTGTGATAAAACAATCCAACAAAAAGGAACTTGTGAGGAAACGCTTATTTCGCTTTCACTTCCCAATTACAGCCCGTCCCGAGGGAACTCGAGACACAAACCTGGGCAAGAACTGAATCAGAAACCAGGGAGGAATGCTGTCTATTTTCTCTCGTACATGATCATGGTCAGCTAGCTTTCATACACGGCACAGGCCCATCTGCTCAGGGAATGATGGTACTTACATTGGGTTAAGTACCCCTGTTTCAAGTAACAATCAAGAAAATTCCCTAGAAACATACTGATAGGCCAATCAAGTCTGAGGAATCCTCAATTGAGACTCAGTCCTCAGATAACTAAGATGTGGCAAACTGGTAGTTAAAACTACCTAAGAGAGGAAGAACCTATGCAGGAAAAAAAGGCAGGTAAATAAACATTGCATACAAAGCCTGGGACTTCTGTTCTTTCCTGCTTATGTACTGCTGTGCATATAATCTTAATATACAGCATATCAAGATTATTGAGGACTTGATGGCAGCAGAGGGATTTTCAGTATTTTTCCATGTTATTACAAAGAAAACATGTTTTCAAAGTAATGCATGTGATTATCATAAAAGCGATTTTCCCAAAGAAGAAAAAATACATTATTGAATATTTAGTATGCATCAGAAAATGTGCCAGATATATTTGGACTAAAGCAATAAATCTGACAGAGTTACTGTGTAGAATAGAGATTATAAATAGAATGCATTATTTAAAACTTATGATGTTGTAGGTAAAGGTTATAAAGATATCAGAATGTAACCAGAAATATGTTCTATGAATTACAAGGTTAATGCTAGTATTGAAAGTCCAGCATCATCAAAAGAGGAGTATTTCACTGGAAGGGGAAGCAGACAGGAGAAATATTTGCAAGGTATCTCACATATGGATGGGTCATAATAAGAAGCAAAGAAACCCAGAGTAAGAACGCTGGAGGGACTACAAGCTCTTGGGATGTACGAATTTCCTCAAACAAGTAGGAAATAAAGTAGGAAATGACTTCTTAGTTTTACTGTTCTGCTGCTTTGAAGACACCATGACCAAGGCAACTCTAATGAAAGAAAACACTGAACTGTAGTCTTGCTGACAGCTTAAGAATCTTAGCCCATGACCATCATGGCAGGAAGCAAGGCAGCAGGCATGGATTTGAGAGCTTATATCCTGATCATGGGCAAGCAGACAGAGAGACCTTGGGCGTGGTGTGAGCTGTTGATACTTCAATGCCACTCTCAGAGACTCACCTTCTTCAACAACAACAGTTGGCAGGACAGATCACTGGTGAGCAGGGATGTAATTATACATTGTTTGTAACTTCCAGGTTTGTATGTATATGTGTGTTTTTGTATATGTGTGTTTATATGTATGCATGTCTGTATCAGTATGTATGTGTATATAATTGTATCTATATGCATAAATATGTGTATACATATGCATATGTATGTTGTGTGTGCATACATTTGTATGTGTATACGTATGTGTATATGTGCCTGTGTGTATGAGTGTATATGTATATAGGTATGTGTATATATGTGTCTGTGTGCATATATTTGTATGTATATTATGTGTTCATGTGAATGTGTGTGGATGTGTATGTGCACATTTTTATGTCAATGGGGATTGAATCAGTGACCCTATTCATGCTAAGTAAACACTTTATCAATGAGACATATCCATATCCTCAGGTTTTTGATTATTTGTAAAGTATATTACACGGCAAGGTAATGCTTACTCTATAGAAAGTACAGGCTTTAATCTAGTGGTTGTTATGCCTTAGGAATCCAGTAGTTAAAGTCCTTATTTTGTCTGGTTCTACTCGTGTTACAGAGTGGGTATATCCTCGTAGCTGTTATGTTGATTAGAGTGAGAATTGTCTAGGTGGTCAGTAATCACTTCTCCACATCTGGAGAATGTTTGCAGAGATTTGGGCACTAAGGAAGAAAATCTTCCCTGAACTTGGGTATTACTGAATTCTCTGAGACTAGATAGCAGAAAAGCAGCAAAAGGAAAAATCCTGAGATGCCAATTCACTCCTCCTTGTTCTGTGATTCCTAGCTACCAAGAGGTGCCTTTCCACTGGGAAATGGAAGGCCTGCCTCCAGCCCACGTTGATGTGGCCAGGCGACTCCAAACTGAATCCTCTGAAAGTCTGAGCCAAAGTAAACCTTCCTTCTTGAGTTGATTTGCCCAAGCAGTCCGTCACCGTAAAAGAGCTGACTGATACAGATGTGTTTGGCTTCAGTGACAGGCCTAGCCACACTTCTCTGCCTTTGCCAGGCTGTACCCAGGCCAAACACAAACACTCTCCTACATGAACTAAACAGGTTTGCCAAAAGATGGAGGTCAGAAATACACTACACCTGTGTTTCAACTCAACATGTGGCAGCATCACCTAGTAGCTCTTTTGCGACTATGAACTAATGTGTGGCTGCCTCTCTGGATGACCCCACAGGAAGGCTGCTAAGGAACAGTTAGCAGGAATGTGAAGACAGAGCTCCCATGGCCTGACATTGAATTCTACCCTTGGACTTGACCTGTTATTCAGTCCCATCACTCTGTCACTTGCAGATGGAACTCTGATCTGAAGTGTATTTCACAAAAGGTCATCTCATCGCCCTGGAATGCCGGTATCGCCCGGGGTTGTTCTTAGGAGGAATGGCAGCAGATGTGCAGTTTCTGAATCAGGAAATGCAATGTTCAATGGAGCCTCACTGAGTGAAACTAGACTTGACAGAGAAGGTCATGTAGACAGGAAGAAGAACAGTCTTCCTACCTTATACATACATCTAGCCACTTTCAGGATGTGTGGATCCAGCTGCAACTGGATATTTCTTATTTATTAAAAGGTTACATCTTTCATGCAGCACCCCAGCCAGACACCTGGGAGCCTCTTTAACCCCCTTTCTCTGCCTCCTAATATAGCGAACTGGCACCTGTCTTAGTGATTTGACCTTGTGAATGTCTCACAAATCTGAGTTTAACCATAGAACATAGGAAATGGCACAAACTGGCCAGGAAGAAAAGCTTGATAAAGTACTACACATGGTTCTGCTCAGCTGGGTTGAGAAGTGTTATCGAATGCCAGCTCTGCGGGGACCATTCCTATCGGATGACTTCCTCCTTGCAAACAAACACAGTTAAACTCTGTAATAACAGAAGTAAAAACAGAGACTTGAGAATCAACTAAAAATCCAACATGTATTTATATTGCCTCTGAGACTTGTAGAAATGTTTGTAAATAGGAAATTATATAAGGGAGTTTGAACCCTCTACCCAATTAAGGTTAGTGTGAGCACTTTGTATCTCAGAGGTGATGGAGCCTGGGAGTTCACATCACAGCCAGAAACCCAAGGGCAGCTTTTCCTCTCTGGTTGTTATTCACTTGTTGGGCTCCCTTGCAACATGTGGGGCTGAGGGAGGTGAATACATAACAACATGAATGGCCTCAGAGGCCAACATACAGCTGAGCTCTACAGACCTTGCAACAACTCAGACATCCAAAGAACTGGAGCTGCCCAAAAGGGCACGTGAGGTTACTGAAGCTCTCAGGGCCACAGCCACTACAAAGAATTTGAAATCACACTAGTTCTGGGTTTCCTGAGATTTTTAACTATGCTTCCCACCTGGTGCCCTTGGATAAGGACACAACCACATGCTGTATCATATAGAATACTCTGTGATTGGAGGACAGTGAGAAATGCCTCCCAGAGGCTTTGGAGGTTATATGCATTGGCATTTACCCCAGACTTTCACCCTATTCTAGAGCTGTTTTCCTTATCCCTGCAATACAAAAGAGCTTGACTTACATCCATCCTCATTACACAGATTTGGCTAGTTAGTCAATAAAGCCAGAGCCCACAGTCCACTATGATGTCTTCTGAAGAAGGCCACAGGACTTACTGCTTTGTCTAGGCTGAGAAAGCAAACAATAGGACTCCTAGTCACACCTCAGGAGTGCTCCACTGGAGAAGGAGAGTTGATTCCTGGATCCTCTGAATCACATAGACCAAATTTCTGCCTAGAGAAGCCTGGTAAGGCTCTGGATTAGATCTGCTCAGCTAATGTGAGAAATGGTAATGTATACTGGGTGGGGACCATTTCCATTGGGGTACTCCTTCTTCACAATCAAAGAGAAAAGAATTCTCCACTAAGGACAGAAACAAGAGTCTTGGGTTGCTAAATCTCATGGCCTCAGGCAACAGTTTTCCCAAAAATGTTTATGACTTCAGCTGCTGACCAGGAAGGCCTAGGTGAAGTTTTAACATGGGCCTTTCCCTCAGTCTGGATCTCATCTCAAAATAATGTGTTCAAATGCCCCCAAATAAGCCTTAAAATATTAATAAAGAAATGTGTTATTTTTGAAATTTTATTCTACCTAGAAGCACTGTGGGAGCTTCAAGCTACTAGAATAGTGTGTAACAGTAAAACAAAATGAAATAAGAGAAACCTGTGAATGTGGTTGAAATCATGGCTCAGGAATTACACAAAGTGTGAACAGACAACTTTTGTAGGCATGGTAAAGAAAACAGTTCATATGCACTTATTATTTATGTTCCAGGGTCACTAGGAGTTGGGTGAGAAGAAAAAGGAACCCCTTAGTGGTCAGTAGCTTCCTTCTGTGAATAGAATCCCAGTTGAGAAAAGCTCACAGTTACTGTTAGGAACCACTTGGCTGACAATAGGAGAAAATGGAAAAGGAAGAAGAAAAGAAAAAGAAAACATGTGTGTTTCTAATCATAGAACCACCATGTATGTATGGCTTGCAGAAGTGAGATCCCATGGCTGACCCTGGGCATTAAGCAAGTATTCAGGACAATCAGAAGGCTAGCATACTATCTGCCCATTCCATCTAATGGATTTCTATAGAGTGACCACTAAAGGAGGTGAAGGCCCATAGGAGTGGTACACTGTCCTCGGAGTTAAGACCTTTACAGGAAATAACATGATGGGATAAAAGTGTCTAACCAAAGGTCTCTGGGCCCTGGCATTAGGAGATGGACTTAAATCAATTGCCCTAAATTGGCCCCAGATCTACTTCTCCAAGTCAGTGTTTTCTTTCTTTTCTTTTCCTTTCTTTCTTTCTTTCTTTCTTTCTTTCTTTCTTTCTTTCTTTCTTTCTTTCTTTCTTTCTTTCTTTCTTTCTTTCTTTGTTGTAATATGAGTGGCTGGCCTGTGTCCCCAGCACCCCGGCCACCTGGCTAGCTTATACCCCCGAAATAATTACACAGACACTGTATTCTTTTAAACACTGCTTGGCCCTTTAGCTCTAGCCCTTACTGGCTAATTCTGATATCCTGATCAACCCGTCTCTAATAAACTGTTTAGCTCCGGTCTTATCGGGAAAGATTCAGCATGTCTGACCTGGCTGCTTGCTTCATCGTGTGCGTCTGCCTGGGAGAGCGGAGCATGGCATATCTGCTCCAGAGAGCAGAGCTGTCGAGTCTGAGCTCACTTCCTCTTCCTCCCAGCATTCTGTTCTGTTTACTCCTCCCACCTATGAGGCCAAGCAGTTTCTTTATTACTTAACCAATGACCTTCCTCCATCATTTCTTTCTTTCTTCCTTCCTTCCTTCCTTCCTTCCTTCCTTCCTTCCTTCCTTCCTTTTTATTGATTTTATTGAGCTATACATTTTTCTCTGTTCCCCTCCCTTCTTCTCCCCTCGCCTTTAACCCTCTCCCATAGTCCCCATGCTCCCAATTTACTCAGGATATCTTGTCTTTTTATACTTCCCATGTAGATTAGATACATGTATGTCTCTCTTAGGGTCCTCATTGTTATCTAGGTTCTCTGGGACTGTAAATTGTAGACTGGTTTTCTTTGCTTTATGTTTAAAAGCCACCTATGAGTGAGTACACATGATATTTGTCTTTCTGGGTCTGGGTTACCTCACTCAATGTGATGGTTTCTAGATCCATCAATGCGTGCAAATTTCAAGATGTTATTATTTTTTCTGCTGTGTAGTATTCCATTGTGTAAATGTACCACATTTTCCCTATCCATTCTTCAATTGAAGGACTTTTAGGTTGTTTCCAGGTTCTGGCTATGACAAATAATGCTGCTATGAACATAGCTGAGCACATGTCCTTGTGGTATGATTGAACATTCTTTGGGTATATACCTAAAAGTGGTATTATTGACTGGGTCTTATGGAAGATTGTTTCCTAATTTTCTCAGAACTGACCATAATGATATCCAAAGGGACTGTACCAATTTGAACTCCCACCTGACTTTATCTTTTTTAATGTGTTGTAACACCACTGGAAGTGGTGGAGGAAAATGAAGAATTCTGTTCTTCTAATTTCAAGGAAAAAATCTATCTATCTATCTATCTATCTATCTATCTATCTATCTATCTATATCTATCTATCTATCATCTATCTATCGATCATCTATCTATCTATCTATCTATCTATCTATCTATCTATCTATATCTATCTATCATCTATCTTTCGTTCATCAAGCTAGCTCTTTATTATCTATTTATCTGTTTATCATCTACATACAATCTAATATATGCCTATCACTTATCCTTTCAGCATATACCCATCAATCTATATCTATTCTCTTTCTCCTCTCCTCCCCATCACATTATTATGTCTTAATATGAATTTGTATTTGGGCAGAATGAGAGGCCTTGTGACCAGGTTTTATATAACATCAAGAACATACAAGCACAGAGCCTCCCACCATGAGTTGTTTTTTTTTTTTTTAAAAGGAAACTGTCATATTCATGTAGCCTCCATTTTATGCTGGAGTCCACACTCAATTACAATGTCCAGATTGCTATGATGTGACTTTGATCATTGTTAAGACTGTATAGTTTTTTCTACATGTTTGTAACTTAAAATACATAACTACTGACCCTATGTTTTATGTGTTTGTTTATCTAATGCATTTTCTGATGTATGATTGCAACCTCTCCAAACAGTTGGAACTCTGTAAATACCTTTCTTTATCTTTTGGTAGGAAACTTCATTTTTCCTAAATGGAAGTCAGTCCCTTTACTATACTGTCCAGGACACATTTTCTTAACTTCTGGTTTTGCTGAATTCTGTGCGACTCTGTGGAAGCTCTCATCTACAAAGCCATAAACAAACCCTCAGAACACCGAGGAGTGCTTTCTGCTACTCTCCTTTTTTTCTGTGAGTTTTTCTACTGAATTGTAATGACCACTGTTTCTTCTCAAAGGCACTTTATGCTGCTTCCCAAAACTGATTATTTTTATCATCTCTGCTTATTGATAGAAGCCTTCAAAGTTACTGCCTTGGACCTTTGCTCCACTCCCTCTCCCATCACAAAGCCTGGTCAGAGACTTGGCATATGGATCTCTTATAGCTTCAGTTGGAAACTGTGAGAAAATCAGAAGGCATTCTCTGATCGTTAATGGCATTTGGTGTGGGGTTAAACTGCATGAAATGGAACAATTGGGTCATTGACTAGATGTAGAAAATAGTAAAATAAAATAAACAGACTTCAGTCTTCAAATTCAAAACCTTCTATACAAACCAAGTGTTTTTGCATGACTGCCATAGATATGTAGATGTGCTTCCATTTCTGAATATCTGATTAATCTTTCAGTGCCTTGGGCTCAAGTACACCCCATAGCATCATTGCGCACTGGACTTCTGGAAACTTTCATATTAGTTAAGGATAATATAATCTATATGTTGCTGATTTTGTTATCCTTAAACCATCAGATTGTTGTTTTTTGAAAGCTGTTTGCTACCCCTGGAGCTCTGAGTTATTTTAAAAACCTATTTCTACTTCTGATTTTCTATGCAAACAAAAGAATGCAATTGACTACAGGATATTTTCTTAACTCCCTTTTAATGTGGGTTGTGCTTTAGAGTCACAGACCATGTACAGCAACCCATAGGCATATTCTTTCCATTTTTAAAATTACTTTTTAATCTGATAAAACAAACAAAACAGCAAGTCTCTGTTGTCATAGATCTTACCAAGAAGACATGCTTTCATATCCTTGACACCTTAAATAGCTATACTATGAAGAGATTCTTCTTTGACAGACTTTGAATGGCCCCGTGCTCCCTGATGCTCAGGTGAGCTAAAAAGCTCATTTAATACAACATTCTCTTTCTTTCTTCTCACCCCTCCTACCTCTTTCTTACCCTTTCTATCTTAGCTGTCCCCACTCCTTTTTTATCTTTTCTCTCCATCTTCTTCCTTCTGTAGCAATCCCGTGAGAGATACTTGTGTGATATTGCTAGCAAATTTCTTCATGCTATGACGTAATTTTATTTGTTCTTATTTTGAAGATCTTGACCACCTTCACAAAAGAACTTTCCTATGTTGTACAAAGCATGAGGTTAAATCCTTTCTTAGATTGACAAACAGCTGTGCACCCTGAAGACCAGTTAAGATAAGGAGAGTTCTGGGAGAACTAGCTTCAGGATAGCAGCCTGAGCCTTATGACTGCAGCTTCTCATCCCAATGTGTATCAGCTTTCCTTTATCCATAGTCAGGATATGGAAGAAAGAAACTAGAAACAAAGCTATGGAAATTAACTTCTCAATTTTTTTCCTTTTAATGTGTTTTCATTTTTTCTTTTTTCCAAACTTTCTAAACATAAAAGAGCTAGATCCACTTGACTACATTCCTATTTTATAGACCTTGGTATAGAATACTGCTTTTATTTTGGTAGATAATCACATCAGTGATCTGACTAATCTGTGAGATGCTGCTTAGTAGCCCTAACACAGTTTCCACAAAGAAAAACTCTTGGATGGGATTCCATATCCTGATGATTAAAGATCAGAAAGAGAGAGAAGTACATGCTCCCACTGAAAAACCCCATTGTTTCCATCATACAAACCCGACAAGAAGATCAGAAAGAGAGAGAAGTACATGCTCCCACTGAAGAACCCCATTGATTCCATCATACAAACCCGACAAGCAGATTCTATTGAGTATTGAAATTTGGAAGAAAGTTATGAGTTCTAGATATTGCTACAGATGAGCTCCATATTCAAGAAACTTCCAAGGGGCTAGCACTGGGACCAGACTATCAAGACTGTTTAACCATTAGTGCTTTTCCAAGGCTTTTCGGATGTTTTCTGGGGAGGTTCCACTGGCTCTATCTTCAGCATCTCTGCTTTCATAATTGTCCCATGGAAATCTCAAGACCCAAATAGTATATTCTGCTGTTTGCCCACTATGTGACTGCTCATTAAGTCAATGTAGGTATTTAAATGAGTTACATTTCAACACCCAGGCATTGGTCATCAACACTGTGACTCTAGACAGTAACTTAACCAAAGCAGAAAATCCCTGGTCTCTTATCTATGCAATAGAATGGTAGTATTACCTCCTCGTAGGGTTATTGTAAGGATTAAAGCAGATAACATTAATGCTTAGAAAAGTGTCTTGTACATCTTAAGCCCTCAATAAATGTTAGCAACCATCATTTTTATTAAATGATTATGGTTTAATGTGTAACACCTCCCAAGGGAGTTTAAAGGGATTTCATCTCTTGAATTCCAAAGCATTGGGCTTCAATGGTAAAATTCCAACCACCTTTAAAAGTCTGTGTGGCTGGAAATGTAAGGCCTTTCTGTGCAATAGAAACAAAACTCATGGCTCCATATTTAAGCTCACGCATGGATTCAGTTCAGGATGAATTTCCTTTGTAGTCCTAGCTCTCAGAGGAAGATGGTTTCTCGTTTTCTTTGTAATTTTGAGAATATATGGGCATTAATACAATGGAGTCATCCAGCTTCAAGCAACATCAAACTGGAAGCAGATCAACACAGGGAGCCCTGCTCTGGATGCAGGCTCTACTCCTTAGGAAAGACATGAGCTCATTCTCATGCAAGGAAAGCTTTCCCCTTTATTAATGAATATTTTTAATCCTTAAAATATCACTCTGAATTAGTCACACATGGTTGCTCTCATTTTGTTTCAAAATTAAAAAAAAAAAACTATTTTAACTAAGGGTAAGCCTTTCTGATTTCCTTTAGAACAAAGGGGATGTAGTGTTTTCAGTAAGAACTAGCCACAGCCTTTACACTAGATGTATTAAAATGGTCACAGGTTTTAGGACACATGCTCTTTTTTCCTTCCATGTCTGTATATTAATATATGTACAGTTTTTCATTTCTATATCCATTCATTTAATTTTACATCCATTTGTTCTTCATGCACATTTGTGTTAGGAAGGGCTCCTCAGAAAGATTGAGACTACACACATGGAAAAACAGATTTTTTCAATAATAATAAAATCTTCAATACCAGGAGTATCATTAAAGTCTATATCCATTTATATATGGAAAAAAAACTGTGAGGAAGGCAGACATATTATGATATCGCATTTTATTTATGTTTATGTTAGAAAATTCTATGGCAAAAACCAAAAAGGGATGTAATAATCTAGAGAAAGCAGACAGTTTACAGTTTTTTGTTTAGTTTTCTTTTTAATGATCATCTCAGTGGTTCTCAGAACCAACATTTCCATCAATGCATCCCTAGTCTAAATTTTCCTGAGTGTCATAGTCCTTCCCGTGTGAACTTGATTCACACCAATCAAGGAGTTCTCCGCTGCAACTCAGGTGCATTTCCATACTTGTCCTTCTGGCTTGTTCACCAGTTCAACAAAAACACAGAGAACTGGTGCAGGAGAACATTTTTAATATACAAGGGACTCTAGCAAACCTATCCCTTAAAATAAAATGTTCGATTAAATAGTTTCACTAATACAGATTTCAAGATATTTGCATTGACCTATGAAATATTTTATAATTCTCAAATATTTTAAATTACATACTTAACACGAAAGTGAGATGGGGAAAGAAAAAAAAATGTAGTCTGGTCTAGACACTTGAGACTAACCAGGCATCTCTTGGTTTATTTCAGAGTGCCTGAATTAACTTCTCTTCCTTCCTTCCTTCCTTCCTTCCTTCCTTCCTTCCTTCCTTCCTTCCTTCCTTCCTCCCTCCCCCCTTTTCCCCCTCCCTCCCTCTCTCTCTCTTTCTCTCTCTCTCTTTCTTTCTCATTTTTTTTATTTTACTGTCAATTTTTCTATTATTATTAATAGATAAAGCTTCAAATCTCAAAAGAGTACTGTGATGTCTTATACAGATACAGAAGCATTTTCCCACTCAGAAACCATGGCAGCTTCACATGTGATAGTGTAAGTGTCTGGCACAATGATTTCAAATACTCTCTCTTATTGGAAACACTTCTCTCACCCCATAACTCTATTGTTTTGCTCTTTGTACTTGTTTTAATACAAATTCAAAGTGCATTTGTTTTAATCAACTGGCTTTTAAATAATTAACCCTTGCTTGCTAGCTGGGAACATCAATTAGTCATTGTATCATACTGGGAATTCACCTTATTACCTGCTTTAACAAATACCAGAGACCAAATTAGTGCATTGCTGGCATGTAAGAGGAGTACTAAAAATGACATATGGAGAGCCAAAAGCAAATTGCACCATTTTAGTCTATGCTTTGAGACTTGCCCTTCCCCCAAATATGACTTCTCCTACCCCCTCACAAATATCTAATAGTTCCCCAAGGAATGGTGACTTATGGCCAAGGTGAGATGAGCTGTCAATGCCGTTTGAGTTTTGGAAAACATAAAAATTCCACTTGTATTTGTGTAGTCATCATTTTCCAATTTCCCGGGATCCTGTTATTTATGAGCATTTTAGTGTGGCCAGCATGGGGCTGAGTTCAGCCTCTAGGAAAATGTGGTTATAGACCTTGATGCCTGCTGGTTAAAAAGACACAGACTCTGCTACCTGTCACTCACAGGGCTATGATCGAGACAGGCCTCTGCTGTACCTTGAAGATGCTCTTTTCAGATTTCAGACTTTCTGTCCTTTCTCTAACCGCATGAAAACTTGAAGAAAAAGTCAGAATGAACTGGAAAGTAGTGATGGAGGAAGGTTATTGGTTAATTAAATAAAGAAGCTGCTTGCCCTGATAGGTTAAAACATAGGTGGGAGGAGTAAACAGAACAGAATGCTGGGAGGAAGAGGAA
>NC_022020.1:403582-412188 GCF_000317375.1 Microtus ochrogaster
GGATAGCTCTGCTCTCTGAGGCACATGCGATGAAGCTCCGACCCAGGATGGACGTAGGCTAGAAGCTCCCTGGTAAGCCACCTTGTGGGCTACAACAGATTATAAGAAATGGGCTAGTCCAGGTGTGAGAGTTAGCCGAGAAATGGGCCAGGCAGTGTTTTAAAGAATACAGTGTCCGTGTAATCATTTTCGGGTAAAGCTAGCCTTGTGGGCAGCGGGTTGCTGGGGACGCAGCCCTGCCGCAACTATTACAACAAAGTAGGAGAGCACCTCAAGCTCACCCAGTTCATGATGAGACAGGAAGGGTAGCAAAGATGGTGGGGTGCAGGTAGAGCCGGGAAAGGGAGTATGGAGGAGCTGGAAACAATATGGAGGAGGTGGAGACAGCAGCATAGAAGTATGGAGCACTGGGCATCTAGGCTATACTCCATGAAAAGGCACATTTGAGAAAAGAATCAGTTCTAACAATGTGCTCTGTGAAATATCTTCCCTTTGCCCTCTTTTGTCTAAAGTGTATCAGTATTTTTGTTGCTGTTTTCATTTTCTCAGTTATGTGAAAGGAATATACTAAGTAAACAATTCACGAGAAAGAAACGATTTAGTTTTCTTTAGAATTGTTTCTCCAGGGTAATTGAGACTTAAGTCAATATGTGTACAGCATGGTGGCACAGAGGCTGAACTTACACTGGAGGACACCACATTCAGGGATGTGTCTATGCTGCAAGTATCCTTTCCTAAGGACAGCTGGAAGCCTGCATTACAGCATGGTCAAAATGGTTTGCACTTTCAAGGAAGGCATTGCCCACTTGGAGCTCCATCTAATGTGCATATAGTATTCTGTATTACAGAGAACTGAGAAAGTCTTGATGTAATTTGTTGACATGAGCACAGTCATGCCAAAGACTAATGCCTCAGACCAGTAGAGGAGCAAGGCCTCTCCTCTCTTGGTGAAGCTCAGAGGGATAGCAAGGCTTTCGCTGGTTCAAGTCCAAATGTTGACAGTGTGTACAGGTATGAGTGCTTGTGATCACTTAACTGTGTGTGTAAAAATCAGCCATTGCAGCTTCCTACTCCCATCTTATACATGAAAGCTACTGTACTGGTTAGGTCTCTATATCAGCTTGACACAAGAGTCATCATAAGAATTAGCGTCATCTGAGGAAATACTACCTTGAAGTCCAACTGTAAAGTATTTTTTTTAATTAGTGATCGATGGCGGGGAGTCAAGCCCATGGTGGGTGGTGTCATCCCTGGGTTTCTGGTCCTGGGTTCTCTAAGAAGGTGGGATGAGCAAGCAATGGGAAGCAAGACAGTAAACAGTTCCCCTCCATGGCCTCTGCATCAACTCCTGCCTCCAGGATTCTGCCCTGTTTGAGTTCTTGTACTGGCTTCCTTCAAATGATGACCACTGCTAAAGTATAATCCAAATAAACCTTTCCTACCTAACTTATCTTTCTGCCATGGTGTTTGGTTGCAGCAACTGAAACCCTAACTGAGACAGTCACTGAGGTTCTAGGTTGCTGCATAGAAGTTATGCACTCCATCCCAGCAAGCACAGCTTATTCCAGCTTCTCTTGATGTCTTTTTGTCATCTTTTTGCCACCCAGTCAGGTATTCAAGTGCCACCCCATCCAGATGGCAATAATATACTTATATAAAGCCATGGGTACACTGGTATTTGTCTTATGAATTAGGTTTATTTTAGCTAACTTAATGACATCTAGTTGCTCTCATTTCTCCAAGGAATTACACGATTTCATTCCTTACAACTGACTAAAAGAACATGTGTACCTATCTATCATCTCATCTTTTATGTTCCATCCATTGTCAGACACCTAGGTTGTTTCCATAACTCAAGGATTGTCCATAGTGAAGAAATAAACAAGATGCATAAGTACCTCTATGGTGTGCCGACTTAGAGTCCTGTGGATATATTTCCATGATGGATCACCTGACAGTTTTATTTTTCAAAATCTGAAAAACCGGAGTCCATTCTGATCTGATTTCTATAGTGGTTACACTAATACTCATTTTCACGAACAGTGCTGTTGTGGGAGGTCCTTCCGCTCCTCCAGCCAATAGCTGCTGAGATACCAGCCCATTGGGGCGTGGTTTCTCTCCCTTTAAAAAAGCGGCTACTTCCCTTCCCACTCTCTTTTCTTCCTGCTCCGTTTCCAGCAACTAGACTCCTTCCTGATTGCGCAGAGGGCTGTTGTCTGGGATGGTGATCTGTAAGGTTTTTTCCCCTTTAAATAAATACCACCCTATTAATCATTTTTCAAAACTAGTGTGGCATTGTTTGTGACTTACGCCTTCACAGTGCTTAAGAATACACTCTTAACAAGTAGTCCAGACCGGTCTACTGGAGCAACTGTTAGCAAAGGCCTATACTACTTAGGATAAGCAACAAGCAATTCACCACTACAGGACTCATAATAACGGGGCACCCAGACATAACACTTTCTCCAGCAACTAGACGCTAGAGAAAGAAGGAAGTAACCAAACTAAAATGAAAGAGCTAAGGAGAAGAAGGTTACAGGAGAAGACGAAGAAAACTTGAAAATGAATTGTGGACTTCAGTGCCAGGATGCAGCTGTTTTCACACGTATATGCTACATGACACAAGGGGCTGGATAATAAATAATATGAAATTATTTCCAATCGTTCCTGTCTCTAGGGAGTCCAAGATGAAGACTCTGGCTCCTGGTTGCTAGTGGAGGCCTGCTTGTCCCAGATGGAAACAGCAGAAGGAATGAAAGGCAAATAGAGGAGAGCAGCACTTCCCCGCTGTATAGAGGGGGCCAGGCTAGCCCTCCAGTCGTCTTTGGATTGGCTTAATTCATGAGAGCAGAATCGTGCTGATGTAGTCACTCTTCAAAGGGCCCTGATATACAGAACACAGCAATGAAAATAGAGTTTTGACGCTTTTATTTGAGGAAATTTAACCCCACAGCAGGGATCACCATGAAACAGATATACCTAGCTTTTTGGTACCCTAGCCTCTGGCCTTTTGCTTTTGACTCAGTTAAGGTATGAATACAAAGTTTCGCCCTAAAACCCTGCTAAATTTAATGCTTAGTCAACAGCCAGCGGTATTCACTTAGGGCGATTCTGAGAACTTCAGACCTTGGTGGAGAAACAGGCCACTAGGGCAGGCACTTTTTTTTTCCCATGGAATTCCCAGTTCCCCATCTTCTCATAAGCCAAGCAATGACAGTCACCTTCTGTCACATGTGATTATACTTGACTTTTGTATGCTGCTTAACCAAAATCAATCACTTCAGTCTTTCAGAAGTTCTTGTGAGTATTTTGGTCACAGCTATAAGAAAAATAACCACCAAAGTCTTCCCCTGGCTCAACTCAAATGGAAACATGTTGGCAAAAGAGCTCCAGACATAGACAAAAAAAAAAAAAAAAAAAAAAAAAAAAGATGAATGTTAGTAACAAAGCAGGACAAACCAGAAATCAAAAATAAATCAGATAATAACCACAATACTTGTGATGACTTTCAAGAAACAGTAAAGACTGGCTAGAAACTGTGTATCGTGTCTGACAGCTTCGGAATTCTAATAGACAGGACACTGGAGTCTTGGGCCTGTGGGGAGAAGAGCAGACACTGAAAAGAATCATGAAAGGGGAGTACAGGCAGCAGAGCACAGACACAAAGGCAAACTTCATTTTGTCTGCTCAAAATATTTTTAGAGCTGACTAACAACAAGGAGGGGAAGGTGGCTAGAGACCATGACACTCTAAGCTGGGTTATTTCCTGCTGGCCCTGAAGCCTGAGCTTTATCTCAGATCTGCAGTATGCTGTCATGTTCGGCGATGGTCATAATAGCAGCAGAGATAAGCGCTTTTGAGATAGATTACAGTGGAGATGAGCAGACAGGATGGTGTATTTGCTCTTTCCCTATCACAGAAGCTTGCATAGAAGCCTATGTTTCTAGGTCGACTTTGTCTTCGTCTGAAATACAGTGAAACATTAAATACAAAAGAAAATTCTATTTATCTGGACTTTGACCTAAGCAACAGGTGCATTTAATATATTTTCAGGGTCTCAGGCAACTACATTTACAAAGATCTTAATTTTCCCAATTTCACTGATTATTACTCAATGCAGCATGTGGACACATCTTATGACAGACTCACAGCAATGAGCTGAGCAACACTGAGTCATTTCTTTACTGACTTATATAGCATGTTAAGATTTAAGTAGTGAAGTATCTATGCTATGCCAGGAAATACATCTGTTTAGTGAAGGACAGCAGAGTCATGAAATCCAGGCAACCCCAGCCCCTCTCACAGCAAGATGGAATTCAACCCAATCTTGATCATCATCTCAAGAGATAGCAAGCTACAGGACAAGGTTAGTAGTCTCAACTGACTCAGTTACCAGAGACATAGAATTGGGCTCTGCCACAGGCTACTAATCTCTCCATTTCACAGTTTGTCTCGGTTCCCAGAGAGATCAGTAGGAAACATCTTTTTGCTCACAGGGGCAAGGCAGATGGCTCAAATTCATCAATAATAGGAAACTTTGTGTTGGGATGTAGGGCCTATACCCAACTGAGAGGATTAAACATTAATCTAAAATCTAAAAAACAAAACACAATCAGTAATGTTTTGTTGTAGGAAGCATGTGTCAGTGTTGGCTGGATTTCATCTGAGAGATGACAACTTGTCCCATATATAGTTCAATCCTGCCCCCCAACAAACTTTTCTCTAATTCCATATGATCCTAAAGGACATTTCTCTTCTCTCTTCCTCTTTTCTTCCTACATTTTTCTCTCTTGCTTACTCAAATGAGTTAGGGTCTCTCACCACTGACTTCTTTATTGATACCAGCAATTGTCATTGATATTTCATTCTTTAAAGGCTGGCTATGCACTGCCTGTAGAGAAAAGCAGAATTGATTACATATATTTATATGGGCTGCCAAAGTGGACCTCAGTTTATAGTAAATTTTAATAGCTAGAAGGTATGCAAAGGACAGAGCCCAGGGGAAATCTTGCTACTTTATGTCCTTCCTGAATCATAAAATTCAGCAAGAATCCAGTCGCATTATTGAGTGCCAAAGAGATAGGTCTATGAGTTAACTAGGAAGCCATAGCTTCTTCAGAAAAATAACCCAAACCAATTTTCAAGCCATATTGACACACAAATCCTAGTGATTATACACTTCTCTTCTTAGCCTGTTTGTGCTCTATGACTATGCCTGAGAAATTTGGTCATGCTGCATTACAACTCAATTAAAGTTTTTGAGACCAACAAACCTCCAAATAAGTAACACAACTTACATTTCTTGAAAGTTGTCTTCAGTTCCTGTGTGTGAAACAATGATGAAGTTGAGAGAGTAAGAATCAAGTGCTCCCTAAGCACTGCTTGTCACACGATTGAAGTGCAAATGGGCTACTAAGGCATAAGCATTGTGTGAAAGAGGACAGTTTATTAATCATTTAAACGAATACATCTATGTGATGACTTCTTAATGCCATGGACAGTAGTGAATCTTTTATTTTTGTCAACTCAAAAACTAAGGAGTTGTCAGGAGCTCAGTCAGTAAGCTGGTTGCCTTGCAGGCATGATGTCTTGAGTACAGATCCCACTACATACAATTACAAATGCCCACAGGGACGAGATGAGGGTTCTGAGCCTCTTACAGCTGTGAGCCATCTAATGTAACTGCTCAGAACAGAACTCGGGTCCTCTGAAAGAGCAATAGGTATGCTTAGGGTTGAGCCATCTCTTCAGCTCAGAGTATAACTTCTTCCAAACCCCTTTAAGCAGTGACTTCCTTCTGTCCCAGAAACAAGCAAGGGTCTATTATCTTAATTCTATAACCCCACTATACCAGTCAGCTAATATGTCTTCTTTTCTTGATATAATATGTATCAGTATTAAAGAATGTTTTGTAAAGTAAAATAATGCTGATCTGTATCTTAATTCAGTTTGGTTAAAAATCTATCTATCTTTCTCTCTATATCTCTCTTTCTACATATATCTATCAAGGTATATATATAGAGAAATATATATATTTTAAATTTTAATTTACTTTTTAAATTTCATTTTACATTCTATCTACAGTTATCCTTCCCACCCCTCCTCCTGCCCCTTTTCTCCCCCGACAACCCATCACCCATCCACTCTTCCCAACAGGTAATAGCTCCCATGGAAAGACCACAAAGTCTGGATCATTACGTTGGGATAGGACCAAGCCCCTCACCCTTACACTAAGGCCAAGTATAGATCCCACCATAGGGAATGAGTTCCAACAAGCCAGCTTATGTACCAGTGGATATTAGATGTAAAACAAAGGATAACCAGATGACAATCCACACTCCAGAGAAGCTAGGTAACAAGGAAGACACTAGGAGGGACATATGAATTACTCAGGGAAGGGGAATTAGATGAGCTCCCCTGAGTAAGCTGGGGGTAAGGAAAAGCAGTAAAGGGGAAGGGATGGGAGATTGCTAGGGAACAGGATTGTCGAGGGGAGAGAGGAACAGAATGAGAGAGTAAAGAAAGAGAGATCTTGATAGAGAGAGAGCTACTATGGTATTAGGGAGAAACCTGGTGATAGAGAAATTCCCAAGAATCCACAAAAATGACCCAAGCTAAGACTCCTAGCAATAGTAAAGAGGGTACCTGAACTAGACTTCACCTATAATCAGAGTGGTGAATACTCCAACTATCATCATAGAGTCTTTATCCAGCAACTGATAAAACCAGATGCAGAAATCTACAACCAAGCCTCAGGCCGAGCTTCAGGAATCAAATCAAAGGGAGGGAGAAGAGAATATATGAACAATGGAGGTCAAGATTGTGATGGAGAAATCTACAGAGATAGTTGAACCAAACTCGTGGAAACTCATGAACTCTAGACCGACAGCTGTGGAGCCTCCATGGGACCAAAGAAGGCCTTCCATATATGGGAGACAGTGAAAAAGTTTGGAAAACAGTGAAAAACTATCTGTGGGGCACCTGGTAGTGGGATAAGAACCTATCCCTGGTATATCCATTTGGCTAAAATTATGACAAATTATTTTTTCAAAAATCTATACAGGTTAGCTAAAGGTGGAAGACTGAGAGTTTGAGTAGTTCTGTTATAGGATGGATGTGTTATGAGATTCATTAACACATTCATGAAATTACAGGGTTCATTGTGGAAAGGCTCCAAGGTTAAACTGAGTCCTTACTCCAGACTCTCTTTACAGAAAAGGTAAAATTTTTTCATATAATATGCTGTAATCAAAAGGGACATATCTACTCCTGGGAAAAGAAATATAATTAATGATGATAATGATCATACATTTGGTATAATAGTAGTTTTTGCTTGTCTCCTCTTATTTTACCAAATGAGACATCAACAAAATCATGGCAGTTTAATACATTTTAATAAAATGTGGTGTATTCTGAAAAAAAAATCTTGTTTGTATCTTGATTAAGGTTGACCATTGAGTTTTCTGATAGAGGTTGAAAAAGAATATTAACATTCCTCTTGCTCCATCAATGTGAATTTTCTTTCACTCTCATGTATAGCCTTCACTGGTATGTGACAAAACCTAAAACCAAGTTCATTATATCCTAGAAAGTTCCTAATGGTATGATCCTTTAATACAGTTCTTCATGTTGGGGTAACCCACAGCCATAAAATTATTTCATTGATACTTCATAACTGCATTTTTGTTACTGTTATGAACTATAATATAGACATCTGATATGCAGAAAATATGATATGCTGCAACCCCTATGAAAGGGTATTTGCCCCTCCAAAGGATCCTGGTCCACTGTTCTGGAAGCTACTTTAGGACCAATTTCCTTTGATGTTGAGGACCAAATTGGAATTTTCTCTGGAGAAGATTGTGTTGGTTTTGAAAAAAAAATGAGCAAGTGCACATACATGGCACACATGGAGACAGAGGAGAATAATATAGAAATGTCAAGATAAATAACATGAGACAGGCACTGAGAAATAAGACAGCATGTAAAGATGAATAAGCAAATATAGACTTCTGGAAGTACATTAAACTCCATGTAGACAGACCTCAAAATCCTGATTGCCATCCATCCTTCCAAAAATCACCATTAAGTTCTTTCTGAGACAACAGAACTTATAGCACAAAAAAAATGACAATGTGACCAACTCCCATTTTAACACTAAACATGAATTTCAAGTTTGAGAATAACAATGAAATATTCATTTGGAAACATGTTTTTCAAAGACAATGATTTGGTAGACTCTCATTTTTGTGTCTTCTTCAGAAGACAGATAATTTTGACCCATCGATAAAATCTCAGCTAGAGACAGAGGTGGCAACTGTTTCTACAGAAAACTGAAGTGGAAAACAGAATTCTGATATACATACTTGTAACGGCGGAAATGAATGCAGACAGATTGTAAAAATATATATATAGCTTTAATGGACTTACAGAACCACCATTCCTGCGGAGACCAGGAAAGCAGAAGCAGAAGCTGGGAGCAAGCTTGCCAAATTTATAGGCAAACATTAGCCAGAGGCGAACATGCCCCCTAAGGGGCGGGACTTGTCCCTACATCTCCCCTTTTTGTCTAAATAAGACAGAACTAAACCAAATACAACTATATA
>NC_022020.1:419071-453305 GCF_000317375.1 Microtus ochrogaster
AGCTTTAATAGACTTACATAACCGCCATTCCCGCGGAGACCAGGAAAGCAGAAGCAGAAGCTGGGAGCAAGCTTGCCAAATTTATAGGCAAACATTAGCCCGAGGCGAACATGCCTCCTAAGGGGCTGGACTTGTCCCTACACATACTTTCAATAAAAGATTAATCGAATAGAATTACTAACTGAATTGATATTTTATTAATTCTCTTACAAGCATATATATCCACAAAAGCACACACTCACATACAAAGTGTATCCACTGAAAAAAGAGTCTTTCTGAAGAGCTCAGAACAAAGATGATTATGTTCTGTCTGCTGTATGGGCAACCCACGCAGCAAAGGTGAGAGAGGCATATAACCCAGAGTGCACTCCATGCTGCTCCACTGTTTTCCCAGGAAGTAATGTGCTTCTCCTTCCCAGAAAGCCTACAGTACTTAGGGCCTTCGTCATTATTCCAGTTCTACACACAAGCAAATATTGTACAAATCATTACCTCACTTGCCAAATGTGATGCAATTGTTACCTGGGTGCAATGGGATATAAGGAAGATAATCTGACTATTCGGATGGTACATACGTTTTCAGTCTTTTTTTGAGCATTCACTCTCAACAAGTTCCTCAGATGTCGCTTGAATTACCATGCTCTGATTCTGGAAACACTTATTATTGTCTTTTCTCATCCCATGGTGTAGATAGCCCTTTGGTTTGTATTTTTAGTTTATAGAATACATGAATTAGTCTTTCAACTGCTGGGAGAAAACATTTAGACAGCCGAACTGTGCTAGGTACTAATGCCAGAGTGACAAAACAGGCCTATAGATCCTTAACCTTGGATGTTTTATCCTCAGAATATTGTAGGAAAAGGTAACACCCATAATTATTTTGACTTTTTCTAATTCTTAAATTCTAGAATGACCTAACTTATCATAACTATATCCCATAGCCACTGGAAGTCATAAAAGTCACATGGTAGATTCTAACAGGTCATCCTTTCTAAGTCTCATAATTCCACATCAACAATAGGGATCAGCTCCAAAACCACAGAGAAACCCTGTCTCGAAAAACCAAAAAAAAAAAAAAAAAAAAAAAAAAAAAAAAAAAACAATAGGGGTCAGTTTAGTATCTTTCTGGCAGAAAGGGCTAGATTTTGCATTTTGATTTCTTGGTCTCTAGAATGACATTCTGGGAAAATAGAAAATAAAGTGTTTCAGTAAAAGATTTCTTCCTGTAGAAGGCTCCTTTTTGGTAATGTGCTGTTTTCTGTTTATGCAGATGCTGAAAAGCTAGTACTCAACACGACCATCTCACTTAGAAGTTTCCCTTCACCATATCTATAAGGAGCATTGTGGCCTCAAAACACAAGTTAAACTTTGTTATGTTAGCATTATTCTCAATGCTAATGTAATGTCTCTCCAGGAAGACAGCATTGTTAGATTGTTAGCACTGTAAATTGTAATGACAAATGGAATTAGATGGGTTTTCTATGTTAAATCAATCATTAAGCTGTGCTATAATTATTTGCTGTTGGGAACACGTTTTTCTATTGTAAAATTGAAACAGTCTATGAATGTAATTGCGGTGTTTTTATCCCAAGGCCCTTTAATATGGAAGTCTGAGAGAGACATGTGGCACATCCAATCCTGACATTTTAGAGGGCCTGTCCTGTTAGGGACAATAGACACCACCATGTAATTAATCAGGGAATATTCCTGTGGTCTGTGAAACTCCTATTTCCTTCTTCATCTGAAAAACAGAACTGGCAGTTTCAAACCTTCTGTAGCTTTAATTGCAATGTGGTGTTGGACCCAATTATAGCCGTGACCATCGTGACCTTTTCAGGTTAGATATTCAAAGCATTTGCCTGATTATGGGTAGAAGATTTTAGACGTTAAAGTATGTGAGTTTGAGATCATTGGATAGCTGTTTCTTCATTTTCATGAGGGGAAATAAAAGTCAGCAAGAGCATGAGCTGGTAATGATGGCATTAAATTTAAAAAGAAAGAAAAACCTTTATTTGCAAAATGGCATGTCCTCATCTTCCATTTGATAAGGCCAGCCCAGCAAGAACCTTTGCTAAAGTTCAGTATCAATCGGCTTTCCTGTCTCTACTTCTCATTGCATGTGTGTGGGTGGTGTGTGTGAGTGCGCAAACACACACATGCATCTGTCATCTCCCAATCACTCTCTCTTTGAAATTCATGTCAAATACTAATGCTTCCATGTGTGAAAAGAGAAAAATTAATGTGCACTTCCTGTGTATATCACTTTTTCCCTAGCATTATCAGTAGGTTCAGTGATGCATGTGAAACAGAACAATGTGTGGTTTCATTCTTGCATGGAGTTACCACTAAAGTTAATGTCAACAGCAAAAATGTATTATCTCCGTGTGGTACTAAGACTTGGAATACAGTAGGCAAGCTGTTCCCACCAAAAACATCACCAGGCCTAGAAAGACTTTCATTTATAGAGAAGTAGCTCAGGTAACAGGGGGGATGTCCTTCCTGTGTGTTCAAAGCTTCTAAGAATAAAACAGAGAAAGGAAATGCAGGTATCAAGAAAAAAAATGTGACAGGAGCATAGGAGAAGTGAAAAACACATATTCAAACTGGAAGAAGATGTATGTCAGTAGGATGCTTAGGAATAATTTTCTCAAAACAGATTTTATTCAAATCTGTTCTGTAGAATATAAAGAACTAATGAAAGTTTTTGAATGGGGGACATCTGTTTTACAAGGGAGGATATAGGAAATTAAGTTGAAATTGTTTGTTGAGTTTTAATAGGAGAAGGAAAAGGAAAATGGCGCATGTAGGTAGGCTGCCTCTGTATGATTTTTCCTTTGTGCTATAGAGCTTGGTGATGACTTTTGGCTTATAGGGCTAGTTGAACCAAAAACAATAAAACTTCGTCGATGCTAAAAACAAAGGTCAAACACTTCATGCACATACCAACTATACCAGGCATTACAAAAACTTCCAAAATTTGAAACTACACAAAGTAAGTATATGCAACATGTAATTCTTCTCCTCCTTTCCCAACACCAACACAAGTGAGTTTTGTGTGCATTTTATAGTATTTAATTTTTTTCTTAACTGTACCAATTAATGTTGCCTTCATGCTTTAGTTATGGTCACTGAGACTAGGTCTTCAAGATAAATCAACAACAAAAATTAGAGGTAGTAAGCATTCAGGCCTACTGACTCCATATGTAATATTTTTTCCACTTCCAGTTTCTAATACACAGATCACACAGGAGGGGGAAGCCAGCGAATTTATTATGGCTCTATATGCAAATGTGGAGGTTTTCATCCTTTGTTATTTTTCAAATCTGTGCTAATGAGATAGATTGGGAAGCAGAAACACTGCTTAATTGCAGTTTGCAGGGCGAACCCGCACAGTCCCCGCAAAGGCGCCTGTGTGTGGCAGGTGCTGCTTAATGTTTCATCATCCATTAAGGCAAGGCCATGGAAAACCACAATAAGGCTGTGATTTTTCAGAAATCATAATTCAATTTTTCAAGGAGATAGAGTAGACAGTGTGGACTCCATGAGAAATTCAGACGATATTTATGACTCTTTATTTAGTTGACTTTTATTTATTTGGCTGTTTTTCACTTCAGCAAACCCCACCCCCTTCACCTTCACAGGGCATGTATATTCATGTCCCTTTCAGTCCTGTCAGAGCAGCCTCGCACTGTACAGGGAAGGCCTTTGTTCGCAAAAGTCTTTGATCTGTGGGCACCAAGTTCACGCATCCCGTTCTGTTCTGCTCTTTTCTCCAGGACCCTGACTGCTCAGATCCACTCTCCATTTCATATATTAGCCTGCCAGTCTCCCTTCTTACACTTTGAAACCCCCCATTCGTTTTCAGACCAAGACCTGGGAATCCTCAGAATCTTATTGGATCTTCTTCAAAATAGAAGAATTTCCACTACAAGGCAGACTCTACGATTAGTTGACAAAAAAATTATAAGCACTCCATTATTTTATTAATGTTCAGTATTCAGTTAAAGCTTGCCCTAGAAAGGACTGGATTTGAGGCCACAGTTTGGGGCCCTAGTGCCAGGTTTGGGCAACACGACTCTTCACATGTGAAATGATCATCTATCTCAATCCATATTTTAATCTAAGTAAGCATTTAGTTGTTTTCTTATGTTAAAATTTCTGTCAGAGGCCTAGAAATGTTTTGTCATGTTCACCTCTTGGATAAGTTATTTTAACTTTCCTGTGTAGTCTTGTCAAAGGTCTGCACAGAAATATATGTTCAGTTTGACAGTCACAGTTTTATTGATAGGGTGACCATGTTTCTCTGTCTATCCATCTTACATCATCCATCAGTCTATCTATCTATCTATCTATCTATCTATCTATCTATCTATCTATCTATCTATCTATCTATCTATCTATCTATCTACTTATCTATCTATAGATATATAGATACAGATATGTGTTTGTTTTTGTACATGTATATACATAGCATATCATCAGCCTTTTGTGTATATGGATACAGATTCACCTAACTTCAGAAGACAAATTTATAAAAGACATAATTGGATTTTTATGGAAATCATACTCATGTTTTCTTCTCATTGTTACATGAACAATACAATATAACAATTATCAACATGTAATTTATAATATTAGGTATTATATCATATGGATATGCAAGAAACTGATGCTTTGTTCCTGAAGGGACTTGAGCTTCCTCAGATTTCATATTTTTAGGGGCTTTGGAACCACCTCCCCAGAGATCCTAGAGGTCAATTTATTTCTCAATGTCTCTTACATAATTTTGACTTTAATGAAACAAAACAAAAGTCCACAATTCTATATATCTGTTACCACACAGCAGTACCCATTATCCTCCATAGAAATATTTCTTGTAGTGGATGTCTGGAAAAGACTTGTTAAAGGTAGTGGGTACACCTAGTCTACCAACATTTGTTGAGGCCTTATGATCATGATTTGTCCTTATCTGTGTGTTGTGATATTACTGAGTGACAACTCGGATATTGGAAAGTGAAAAATGTCAGGGAGAGAGAGAGAAAGAGTTGATTATCACGTTTTCTTTCAAATTTCAATTTACCTTTCAATTCTAATTCACCATTTAAAGCAGGTAAATTCGCTCTACAAATATAATCAAGAGATGTTCATGCCACATTAATAGATTGCTTTAGTTTTGCACTTCTTACAACTTAATTATTTAGAGCCCAATTCCCCTACTCAACATTAGCATATTAAGGCAAAATCTAATTTGTAGTAAGCAGTTTGAGGCCACAGAGCCACAGAGAAATGAAGATGGAGGCAGGTGAACATGCTGGACTGTCTCATAGATGTATGTAGAATTCACTTGTACTTGGCATTATAGCTGTGTCAGACAGTAGATATATTTTGCAAATGTAATGTTATTTAAGAAAAAAATTTCTGCTTCTAAATAGGAAACAATGTCTACTTTGAGGATGAAGTAAGAAAGAGAAATAAAACATGAAAATCAGACAAGTAAAAGAGTACCACATTATTTTGTCTTCTGGATGTTAATTGGAAAATTCATAGTCTTTGACATTTATAGGCCACTTCTTCTTTCTGAATTCCTTTTGAATGACCCAAGTGATGCATATTTATGTATCAGAATGTATCCTCAGACCAGTATATAGGAAGGTAAATTAAGTAAAAGAAAAACTGATGCCTGTGAGAGAAGATTTATATAGAACATGTACTGTAGGCTATCTGCCAGGCACTTAATGGTCATAACTGGAAGAGAATTGTCTGCCTTCTTTCTTCAGATTTAGATGAACAGAATTCCCTATATATTCAACAAGTATCCAAACATGAGTCTGTCTACAATGAGTCAGAAATGGCTGGTATCTTTACACAAGATCCTGAAGTCATAAAGAAGTAAAGCCAGAAAGAACTAGGAAGCCACCTCTGAGAGAATACCTGTTCTTAAGTTCTCAAAAAGTGGAGAAGAAAGAGTAGAAGTATTTGTGTGCATATGTGTCTCTCGGGGCACCTGTGAAGGCTTACATGTGGCAGGCAGGTAATTAATTGCTTTCCATTTTATTCTTTGAGGCTGGGTCTCTCAGTGAAACTGAAACTCGCAGATTCACCTTGTGTTAAGATAACAAACTTCAAGGGGCCTTGTATCTATACATTCCCAGACCTGGAATTATGGGGCTGTTTTCCCCTTTTCTTTATTTTTTCAGTTGTCTTTTCATGCTGTCATTGTTTCTGTCCTCCCTCCTACAAACACCCTCCACATTCAACATTCGACACATGCTAAGGATCTGAATGCAAGTCTTCATACTGACACATTAAGTATTATACTTACCAAGCTATATCTACCAACCAAGAAAATAGCAACTCTTGTAGCTGGATTTGGGGAAAGAACAAGGAAAGGGAGATCAGCTTAAACGTCTCTTCAAAATTTTATGGAGCCATTTAAATGATAACATTAGTATGCAATAAAGTTGGACCCTTAAAATGAGATTTGAGGATCCAATAATGGGTATTTCAGGGGAAGCTGCCTGAGGACTGATTGAATCATCAACTATGGGACAGTTCCAGACTATTCTAACACAGTTTAATTGACAAAGAAATCCAGAATTTGAGTGACCCTTAAATAGATCATTAATGAGAAGGCTGAGAAGGATTTTTAAAGCAACTTTTATATTCTAATTACAAGAGTTTACAATCACCAAGTGCTATGTTTAGATGAGCTTTACACATTAGTGGAAAGACTTAGGTGGCCTCAGCAAATGGTTCTTTGACAACATGAAACACATCTGTCATCTGATCCTCAGATTCTAAACCATTTCCAGTGTTTTCTCTGTGGAAGCACAATGATGCTCAAAAAAAAAAAAAAAAAAAAAAGAGGTAGTTTTGTGGACAGCATCCCTTTAAATCTTGGCTCCACTTTCTGTCATTTGTTATCTATGTGAAACGGACATGTCTGTCCACTGTGTGAGTTACAGTGCACTGATCTTTTGAAATATTGTCATGTTTACTAAACACACTGGTATGCTTAACGGATTATCATAGTGCCTCAACTAGAATAGCCATTTAACAACTGTCAATTACTATAATTCTATAATCTATTCAGACACTCCTATCATTACGTTTTGCTTGCAGACTAAGGCATGTCATTTTGGGGAGTGCTCAGCCTTTTTCCATGACTTAAGCAATTTCAAGTAAGCTCAGTAAGTCATCTTAATGGCTTTATTATGAAGTAATTTTATCTGTTTTAATGATGGATCATTTGTGGTCAGCAAAGAAGTGAGCGGTCTACCTGGGAATTTTTTTTTTTTTTTTTGGTTTTTCGAGACAGGGTTTCTTCGTATCTTTTGGTTCCTGTCCTGGAACTAGCTCTTGTAGACCAGGCTGGCCTTGAACTCACAGAGATCAGCCTGCCTCTGCCTCCCGAGTGCTGGGATTAAGGGCGTGCGCCACCACCGCCCGGCTTGGGAAATATTTTGAAAGCTTTTCTCAGCCTTACAAGGGGATACAATAAAGAAAGAGTTTATCCTCTCCTGGATATTTTGTTCCTGTGTATGGCAAATAAAACTGGGATAAGCAAGTTATCACAAAGATGGACACAGGGAAAAGATAAAGACCACAGGTGATGACAGACTCAAGGGCTGAAGCATCCTGGGTTCATGCTCTGAGCACTGCTGATTGTCTATGCTAGTATGAGGCATGTTTCTCTTTACAGCATCCAAATTCATATAAAGGATTCATTATTAGATTTCATGGGGATAAAAGAATGGACAGTGATTGATATGGAGTATCTCCATCCTCAAGAAAGCCCACTGTTAATGTGAACAGGTAAGGACAGAAATTTGCTGCAGAGAGTAGTTTCTTCATGACAGGCATTGTTATGAACAAGGATTGTGGGAATCCTCAGGAAAAAAAATGATAAAGTTAATCAGGAGAAGAGAATTTCTTGGGGCAGAATGGGATGAGTCAGAAGCACAGACAACCATTTTAGGCAACTTTCCTCAAAATGTTTGTTGGCAGAAGTATACACTTGCTTCATCCAGTGATGTAAAACTTAGTGGGAAGTGAACTCTGGGCCAAAGCTACGCTAGAGTAGAGAAACGCAAGTCCTGTAGGATCACTTCACCACTCTAAGCATAAGGACTCAGTTGCATCAGGTTGATCCTATAGAGGTAGAAGATGAGAGAGGAATAGCACAGCTATTCTGTGAAACACTTTGTTTGCTTTGTGGCTGGCATTCTTTGATTTGGACTCCAAAATGAGGGAAGCATCAGTGCATGAACTTTTGCCAGGGTCTGCTTTGTCTATGCAAGCCAACATTTTCATGGTTCATGAAAACAATTCTATTTCCCCAGTTCTCTTCATTTCAGAATAGAGATTTTCTTAAGTTCACTCTGGTTCCTTCTCCCAGGTTTCCACAGCTCTTTAGGCAGACATTTGAAGAACTGTCAGAAGCAAGGGACAACGAGTATAAAAAGCTGACCGGGAAGGGAGAAAGCAGTGATAAAAAAAATGAGAAGTGCTGGTGTGGCCAGTCATTGTGACACTTCCTTGCTTTCACACCTTTGAATGAGTGTTCAAAGTGTTTCATTTTGGGAGCCTTGGACAGTGGAGCGTGGATTGCAATGGTTTCAGGCATTTCCAAGCACAGCTGGCCACTTGGCTACCCCTGGGGTCCATCAGTTTTCTAAATATAATGGAAATAAAACATAGATTATTTTCAGTTCTTATTGGTGAACCTCGCCGTGAGCAACTTCAGGATCAGTGCTTCCTCACACCTGTGCTATTATGGGTTTTTTTTCCAAACAGAATAAGATACATCATAAAAAGGGGGGCATAAGAAAAATAGGTAAGAAATGACAAAGGATGGATGCTTTATTTCTTAGGGTTATCACTGCTGTGATGAAACACCATGGCCAAAGAAACTTAGGGAGGACAGGTTTATTTGGCTAACACTCTATATCACAGTTCATCATCAGAGAAAGACAAGGCAGAAACTCAAGCAGAGCAGGAACCTGGAAGCAGGATCTGATATAAAGGACACAGAAGTACTGCTTAATGTCTTGGTCCTTGTGATTTCTGAAGCCTGCTTTTTTATAGAGCCGAGGATCACCAGCCCAAGGATGACAGCACCCATAAGCCCTGGTCCCTGGCCCTTGTATATGCATTAAGAAAAAGCAGTACCAGCTTGCCTAAATGTGACTGTATGAAGATATTTTCTCAATTGAGGCTCCCTCCTCTGTGGAACCCCAGTTGCCAGGTTAACATAAAAGTAATCAGTATACTGCTAAAGACAAACAATAAATTTAAGCATTGGTTTTTCCATGGTCTACCCAAACTAAAATTCTGTCTCAATGCATCAGAGAAAATTAAGATAAATTTAGAATCACATATGGAGAAGAGAAAATAAAATGGGAGCTCACCAACTGTGGCCACACAGGAAAGGGACCAGCATAGGAACAAACTAGGGCCTCTGAATATGGGTGACCGGTATATGTCTGGGGCAAACTGTAGGGCCACTGGCAATGGGACCAGGATTTATCCCTACTGCTTGCACTGACTTTTTGGGAACCCATTCTCTTTGGAGGGATACCCTGCTCAGCCTAGCTATAGTAGGGAGGGCCTTGGTCCTTCCTGGAAGCAATGTGCCTTACCCTCTCTAAAGGAGTGGAAGGGAGATGGAGTGGGGGAGGAGGTGGAGGGAACTGGAGGAGGGGAAGGAATGGGAACTGGGATTAGTATGTAAAATGAAAAAGAATATTTTTTAAGAAGAAAATAAGAAAAAACAATAAATAATAATTCTAAAAACATGTGCTGGTATGTCATCAAATATTTAAATGAATAGTTTTGTGATAAATTATTATTAAGTCTTTAATTTCATTAAATATTTTTAAATGTTTACCCACATTGCCTTCAGAATGATTACTGTGGGAAATAACATACCTAAATTCTCTCTTCCATTTTTTTTTCTGAGGAGAAAAATGGCTGAAGATCACAATTTTGGACTGTCTCTTGCTCATTGCATGTTGAGTAAGTGACCCGAAGTTTAATTTTCTTAGAAACTCACATTTTTTTTTTATCAAAAAGATGAAAATTCATGTTTTCTATAGAACATAAAGTCATAGCATGACCTAAAACTTTGATATCATTAGATACCTTATTTGATTTTAAAGATGAAAAGCTTGTCAAGTTAAAGATATGGTTGGTAAAATACACATGCTGAGTAGTGACTGACTTGCCTGATTTTAAAAAGATTTCTATTTCTAAATTTCTCTAATCTTTGAGAATGTAAAATAATTACAATAGTTCTTATTTCCTTCTCCTCTTCAAACCCTTCCACATCCCCTCCTGAGTCTCCCTCACATTTATAGCATGTTTTTTTCAGTAACTGATATTGTATATATTTATGTATGTACATATACATCCCTAATATAACCTACTCAGTATATAGATATATAATGTTACCTGTATGTATATTTTCAGGGCTGACCATTTGCCAGTGGGCAATCAAGTAATGTGCTCTCTCCTGGAAAAGACCATTTCTTCTGCTCAGAGAGTTCCTCAGTTGTCTATAGTTCCTTGTGCAGGGTTGAAGCATTGTATATTTTTTTCCATTCCACTTTGGCATGTCCGCTGGTATTGTCCTTTCATCTAGAAATCTGGTCTTCTTATTCCTATGTTGATATCCAGTACTCCAGCCCTCCAACTTTCCACAGGTGGCTCCATTCTGGAATCTGTACACATATCACAATTACATCTAACTAGTTGTGTGAAGTATTAAAGAACAACCCCAATCCTTCTGCTTCCTCCTACTCTAGAAGCCATGGACTTGTAAAAGAAGGTAAACGTGGGCCTCAGAGCAGACCAACAAACAGAATTCCTCACAGTTTCTGTTTCAAGTTATTGCTTGGGTGTTTTATCACAGCGACAAAAGAAAACCAGAATGGTAGTACACAGTTGCTTTTTATTTCTTTTTTCGAAAGAAGTCATTGATCATATATAACTATTTACTCCAAAACTCTGCAGCATTTTATAGCTCTCATAAGTAAAATAATATATTACTTTATAGCACTTGGTTTATACATGCTCTTTTCTCAGTTTGCTCTATGGATTTTTAAGGATGAGTAGTCTTCCATTCCCAGTGTGAAATTCTCTGATTTCTTCTGCAATATTTAATAATTCGAGTTCACTCTTATTAGACCAAGATATTGTTCGTGTAAGACTACCTTTGTGAAATCATAACTAGCAATACTTTCACGTATGAAATCGCCTGACTGGATGATCAAATACTTGATCAATGTAATCTAATGTATATTTTCCCCAATAAATAGTTTTAAATCACAGAATTTCAGGATTAGAACCCCCCACTGAGTTATGTATCAGTATTCATCCTTTATTTTGTAAGGCATGTCGGAAAAGTTTGGAGAGCCAAAGAATCAGATGAGGATTTCTGGAATTCAGTCTAAAAACATCTGTGATGGTTTGAAATGAAAATGACCTCTTGTTTCCTTAAATTGTCAGTTCTAGAGTGTTTGTCTATTGTGTGAAGCCCATAGTTCAAACTGTGAATCACATGCACACAGATACTCTGTTTCTCTCTTACACATGCACACATACATACACACACACACACACACACACACACACACACACACATACACACACACGTTTGTTGTGAGCTTGGAAGTGATTGAATCTTTCATAGACTCCACATAGAAAATCTATGTACTCTTCACCATGAGTTTAATATGTGTGCATGCCTACCAGACAGTACAAATATCAGATGCTATAACCAGAAGGATTAAGTTTCTAATGTAAATGAAAAGTACAAGAAAATATGTTATGTCACTGTAGTCAAGACAAAGACAAGTTAGTAGAGAAGAAGACAAATACCACCAAACTTTAATCCCATAAGCATATGATGTAATTGATGTGTGGACAAAATAAAGGAAACTGACATGGTACCAGAACTCCAAAGAGTGAGATTCTCATGTACACAAAAGAGCAACCACCAGTGAGTAATTCCTCAGAAGATGTAGCATAGAGGTGGCCATTCAATGAGCCAAAGAGAAGTGTGGGAAGAACTTCAGGAAAGCACCTTCCTGGATGAAAAGGTACCGTGCGATGAAATACTGAAGTACAGAAGATCTTTGAAGAATTAAGCAAGTTGGAGATGATATTAAACATAGTGAAAGATATCAAGGAAGTTGGTGAGATGTATTAAGCAGTGAGGACAATGTCAGGTCGTGTGAAGTTGAGACAATGCTTCCTTACAGAAAATGAACCTCTAAATTTGCCTCAATCTCAGTAAAGTTACTAGAGTGAACACTCCTTCCTTGAGAACAACAGTTGTCTTTACTCAAAGCAGTTTTGACCATGCTTTCATGACAAAAACCTAGGAGACGGGATTCAGATTTAGAGAGACAGCCAGAAACATTCCTTCAGAAAGTAGTCATCACAGAGTCTGCCCACTACTCATCTCTTCTTTCTTTCTCTTTTCTTTTTCTAATTGAAAGGGGCATTTACATAGAAATTGGATCTTTATTCCCGGAGAATCCTTTTGTTCTTGTAAAGTCTTCCCCTTCTGAACTATTTAATACCCAGCTGGAAACATCGCTGTTGATTGTGGTGGATAGACTGTGATGTCACAAATGGGGGATTATGACTTCACAGGGGAAATAAGAGAGCATGACAGCTTCAGGAGACCAAGATCTTTTATTTATAAGTGTGCCTCTCTTAATCAAATGGGGAGCAGAATACCAAACATATAAAAAATGACAGCAGAGCTCGAGCTAAATAAATGATCTTCAGAAATATCCTGGCAATGTCACTTTCTCTTTAGAGAATTCCTGAGAAATGCTACAGCCACTGTGTATTTGAGATGCTAAATCTCCCTATACCTAGCCCTTGAGAAATAGCCAGCCCCTGGGTAATTGCAAGTGTAATCATGCCCAAGAACAAGCTCCAGTTGTGTGTGCTACAGTGTGGGCTAGGTGTGTAACTGTGACCTTCTGAGCTTAGTGTTCTTCAGATGGATCCTTGATAGAGACCTCCTTCAACCCACTACCTTCTTTGGCACATGACACAACCCAGCTATGAACACAGGGAAAAACTTCCTTTTTTTCTTCCTTTCTTCTTCCCTCCCTCCCTCTTTCCCTCCCTTCCTCCTTCTCTCCCTCCCTTCCTTCCTTCCTTCCTTCCTCCTTCCCTCCCTCCATATCTCTCTCTCTCTCTCTCTCTCTCTCTCTCTCTTTCTTTCTCAAAATGTCACATTGCTACATTCAATCTAAATATCACATTATATTTTAATAAGATAAAATACTTAGTTTAGATAAGCACTTTACAAGTTAAAAATATTGTTAATAATAAATGAAAAATGTTGCTATTTAATCAGCCTCTTGTGTGTTTCTATGGGTCACAATAAAATGCACAGTTGTCTTTTCTAACTCTGCCCTGCTGGTGCCAAGTTTATTTTCATACTAGGGATAGCCATTGCCAGTTTGGAGCTCTAGCCTTTAACAATAGGAAGGGATGGTATTTGTTTGTTGTATGAGTATGTGTCTTAGGTTATTATTGCTGTGAAGAGATACCATTACCACAGCAATTATTACAAAGAAAATATTTAATTTGCCTACAATTTCAGAGATTCAATGGATTAGCATCATGACAGGGATGATGGCAGAATGCAGACAGGTGTCGTGCTGGTTGCATTTTGTCCAGAAAACAGGAGGAAGTAAACTGACTGTCACAGTTGGGAAGCTTGAGCAAAGTGACCTCAAAACCCTCCCCCACAGTTACACACTTTCTCCAAAAAAGTATTCCTCCTAACAGTGCCACTCTTTTTAGGGGACATTTCTTTCAAATCACCACAATATGCTTGGCAAGCCAATCCATTTTTTTCTATGAGTGCTCTTTGTTTCTCAAAGTGCTACTGATAGAATCCTGTTATCAGAATTGTTTAGGGCTTCTCTTACAAGAAAAATTATATATATATATATATATAGGCTAGGTGACACCAAGGAACCTATACTTGTTAACAGTTTATCCCAGTAGCACTTAACGTGAAAAGTGACAACTGAACACTTAAGTTTCTCATGGGTCAATAGGTAAAAAACCCACAAAACAATTAACCAACCAACCAACCAACCAACCAACCAACCAACCAACCAACCAACCAAGAGACAAAAGACCTAGTGGCAGAAAAGTCCGATATAGCTTGAAAATTGAATGTCAACTCGTGGGACTGCACTCATAAGGGAAATTTTAGCTTATACCCACTTGATCAGTTGTTGATTATCTTTTCATATCCTTCCTGTCCTACTAACAAAGTCATTTCCTTCTGAATCTCCAACTTTTTAAAGAATTCTCAATGACCTTTATTTATACCTTATTGTTGCTATCTTTGTACTCTACCTCATGGTACTATCAAATGGTATTCATAATAAAATAAAATATTGATGTCATTTTTTCATGAAGTACTGGTTTTATTAAGGCATAGCGCACAGCTACTTAAGGGACTATGAGGATTATACTTGATAATTTTTACCAGGAAGAATAAAACTATATAGCCAGCTCTTTCTGAAGTATACAGCATGCTATCAACACTCCAAAGCCCCTTTTACTCTCATGACCACTGTACCTGCTAGAATAATTATTGTTTTGATTTTGAGAGTTTTCAAAATCTAACTGTGTAATATATAATCCTTTGGCTACAATTACATTTGCCCGCGTGATGTACAGAGATTTTTCAGATTGCTCAATGATCATTCTGCTCTTCTCACTGCTGAAAAGACTTTAGTTGTGTGAACACACATGATATGCACTTGCATTTTTCACAGTTTGGCTACAGTGAACATAACTATTATTAATAATCTGGAGTATCTCATTCAATGCATATGCATATTTTTGAAACATACTCTAACACATCATATGCTAAGTATTAAAATAGACTCATATTTTGATATGTGGCATCCCAGAGATATTTTTCCTTTTGATCATAATCTTCTCATAAATTATTTCATAATTTTTCTCCATTCTGTTAGAGTATTTATATATTTTAAAATACCATTTTAAATAATATTATAGTTGTATTATATTAGCAAATATTTCTTATATTGTTTTTATTTACTTTATTATTCCATATTTGTAAAAGCAAAGTCATTACTATAGACATACTAATGTAATTCCTAATGCATTTTCTACATTTATTTCCTCATTCATTGATTATTTCTTTGTTTGTATTTTAAGCTTAGTTTTTACAAGTATGTGAATAGAAGGAAGCATTTAATGATATGTTCAAAGCATACATGTATTTAACACTAAACTATTTGTTAGCCATGTAATATAATGTTAAACATAATGTAAATTTTCAAATTTAAAATAGTATATTTTTCAACATTTATTTTGATATTGATTATATGAAAACCTATAAATTTATGCTAAAAATACACTTTGTTAATGTCCTAGTTAAGTTTCTATTGCTGCAACAAAAACACCATGACCAAAGCAAATTGCAAAGGAACGGGTTTATTTGGGTTACATTTCCACAACACTATTCATCATTGAAGGAAGACAGTGCAGGAATTCAAAAAGGGCAGGATCCTGGAGACAGGAGCTGATACAGTGGCTATGGAGAGGTGCTGCTTACTGGCTTGCTCCCATGGCTTGCTCAGCTTGCATTCTTATAAAACCCAGAACCAACAGCCCAGGGATGGCACCACCCATAATGAATCTGTCAGTACCCCATAAATCACTAATTAAGAAACTGCCCTAGAGGCTTGCCTTCATTCAAGTCTCATGGAGGCATTTTCTCAGTTGAAGCTCCCCCCTCTCTGATGGCTCTAGCTTCCGTCAAGTTGACATAAAACCAACCAATACAGCTAATTTGCTGTATTATCCAGAAAATCTCATCCTATCTATATCACACAAGCACATTTTAAAGTTTACGTACAAGTGAAAATTCAAACTCTTATGATCCTTTCTAAATATTTTATTGAAGTTAGGCATATCAAGAAGAATGTACATTTCTGCCTTTGGTGGGGTGAATTATGCTACTTGCATGTTTATTTCTTTGGTTGGTTGAGTGGGTGGGTGGGTTTTCAGTTTGTTTGCTTGCCTGTTTTACTAATTGTATTTGGGGAAATGTCTCATATAGCCAGAATTGTCCTAAAACTTGCTTGTAGCCAAGGATGTCTTTGAACAACCGAACAGTTGCCTCGGTATCCTATGTGGTAGGAATTCAGGCATATGAAAGAATGCACACCAGTATTATAGTATTGATTTTGAATTTAACTTACACATTTTATTTATTTATTTACTTATTTATTTATTTTGGTTTTTTGAGACAGAGTTTCTCTGTGGCTTTGGAGCCTGTCCTGGAACTAGCTCTGTAGACCAGGCTGGTCTCGAACTCACAGAAATCCGCCTTAACTTACACATTTTAAAATTAACTCATTTACTCATTTTCCTTTGATTTTTTCAATTTATCTTTCAGTTTCTTTATTTGGTGACTCCATGACAAATTTCTCTAATATCCTTTGCTGAATATTTTTATTAACATACAGTAATTGTAATTAATAATGCATTTATTTGACATTAATATTTAATCACATGTATTTAAGTCTTTTTATTTTTTAATTCATTTTAAGTTTTGAATATCTAATGTCTGGAGTTTTATATAAGAGAAACCTTCCACAACATAAGTGCTTATAGACATCTTCAAATTGAGAATACTTTGAAAGATCATTGGTTTTTCTAAATTTTCACTCAAAAAATACAAAATGGACTTCATGGTTCTGTTTTGTGCACTTTTGCTTTATCTTCATTTTTGGCATATTTTTGGCTTATTGGCTTTTAGTTTGTTTTGATTTTAAGTTCTCATGTTTGCTTTGTTTGAGAGAGTATGAGAATGTGAATTTGAATGGATGGTTAGGTGAAGAGGATCTTTAGGAGTTGGGAAGGCAAAATATGATAGAAATATACAGAAATCTCTTTTTTAATTTTTTAAAAAATCAAAACTAATTTTAGATAAAATATGACCTCATTCATTTGCATCACTATTTTGCTGCACACATTCTTCCAAATTTTGCCCCATTTGGAGCTTTTTCAGATTAGTACATGTGTCTCTTTTACAATACTTATGCTTAAATTAGGTTTATTATATTCAGCGTTTGCTTGATTCAGACAGCAGAAGAGGCCTTGATCCTAGAACAAGTCACATCTCCAAGAAGCCCCCACAATAATTTTAATAGGCACTTGCATTAGTTCCTTATCTGGTATCTGAACAGATGCTTGACAAGAAACAATGGGAGGAAGGAAAACTTATGTCTCATGGTTTAAGAGTACACAGTCAATCAGAGAGGGAAAACATTATAGAATTATTACTAGCAGAATGACAGGACAGGAAGTGGAGCCTTAGTATGCAAACTTGGGGCTGCCCCAGAGTGACTACTTCTTTCAGAAAGAATTCATCTCCTGAATGAACAGAAAGTTCCACACTCTCTCAAAATTGTACCACGAAGTTGGGGATCAAATGTTCAAACACCTGAGCATAAAGGGGGCATTTCACATTCCAATGCATATTTACCTTTTTCCATGTATACTCAGTGAAAAGATATGATAAGTTTGTAGATATTGATATAATTAGATATTGAGATATCATCAGAGTTTGAGATATATATAACACATGACACATATAGCACCTAGTATATAATCCTCAAACATAATTCTAGATGTAACACAATTTTATCTAGTTTATTATGCACATAGAATGAAATGCACATTTATATATGGATATGCATAGTTAATTGAGACTGTCAACTTAATAAGATTTAGAATCATCATTGAATCAATCTTTTGGGTGTGTCTATGAAGGACCTTTTAAATGATGTTAACTGTGGTTAAAAAAACTCACCTTTAATGAAGAAGTTGTCCCATGGGCTAGGTCTCAGATCAAGTAAAAAGGACAATGTAATATGAGCACCACCCATGATTTGTGTAACAGGAGAAGCAGGCTGCTTGAAATCACTGCTTCGAAAGAGAGCAAGGCCTTTTGTTTTTCCCAGCCACCCAACTAGCTTACACCCAAAATAATTACACAGAAACTGTATTAATTAAAACACTGCTTGGTCATTAGCTCTAAGCTTCTATTGGCTAACTCTCACATCTTGATTTAACCCATTTCTATTTTTCTGTGTTCACCATGAGGTCATGGCTTACCAGGAAAGATTTAGCATGTCTGACCTGGTGTCTCCATGGCAGCTTTCTCATGTCTCTCTGCTTTCTTCTGCCCAGAATTCAGTTCTGTCTTCTCTGCCTACCTAAGTTCTGCCCTATTAGGCCAAGCAGTTTCTTTATTGATTAACCAATGAAAGCAGCACATAAACAGAAGGACTTCCTACAATCATTTCTCTCTGCTTTCTTGTAGGAGGAGGTCTTTTGTTCTTCCCAGCTGCTTGGGTGCTTAGCCCTAAAAATAATCACACAAAAACTGTATTAATTAAAACACTGCTTGGCCCATTAGCTCTAACTTCTTATTGGCTAACTCTTATATCTTAATTTAATCCATTTCAAGGAATTTGTGCATCACCACGAAGTTGTGGCCAACCAGCAAAGTTTTATCACATCTGTCTCTGGCTGCTTCATTGCTTCTCTCTGACTCCGCCCTTCTTTTTCTCAGCATTCAGCCTAGATTTCCCTGCCTACCTAAGTTCTGCCTTGCTATATGTTCTAAATTAATTAATGGTAATCAAAGCACACAGAGGGGACTCCCACATTACCTCCTAACTCTAGAAACAATGTGCCTAGATTCCTCAAGTGCCTGTCACTATAACTTTTCTACCATGGTAACATATTCACTCTAATTTTGAGGCAAATTAAGCCCTTCCAAAATAAATGGCTTTTGTCCAAAAATGAGAATGATAGTTAATGGCACTTTTCTGCCTTTCTGTAGAGACAATGCACATACATACACACACACAAATGTATTATTGCATTTGTGTTTGTATATTTATTGTAAACAACAACATGTATTGCTGAATTTATATATATATATATTTCTTAAAACAAAATTATTTATTGTTATCTGTACAATGGCATCACAGAATCCTTGCCAAATTACCAACATATTTCTCTGACTAAACAAAGCATGGTTTCCTTTACTTGCAAAATATTATGAGCATTTTCAATTCACTATGATGTAAATGTAAGTGAGTTTCAGAACTGCTAACGCTTTCCATGCAAGTGGCTATGCTCACCGACAATTCCCTTGTCTTGAGCCTCACAGAACATCATAAGTTAATTAAGGAACACATCTCTAGTACAATTAGACTCATTGTGGGATTTCTCACAAACATTTCTTGATTTTTTTTAAGGTAAACTTTGGCATATGATAAAGCTTCTTTTTTTATTTGGCATATTTAACCAGACATTGAAAAATACATGGAGTAAAATATGCACCTGGATCTAAAAACAATCCTCACTTGTTTTCTGACTCTTTTACTGTACTTTTCATGAAGCAGCTGCAGGATGTGTTTCCTACACTAGAATGTAAAGGTTTCATCTTCTCAGTATTTGCTCAAAAATTAGAAGCCATACAAGAATTAAAATAAAGCTCAGTTTATTCAGTATTTTTTTAATTATGAATTTTACTGTTGGCAACATATCATAAAGTTAACCCCAACAATACCTTTATCTGCTTCAACTACTTTTAGTTTTCATAAATCCTATAGTCTGAAAAATGTCTTTTGTGGTATCAGTAAGGTGTCAGGTGTGCATCATGGGTTATTTTTCTGTTTGTCATCTATTATGCTTCTAGCATCGTTTGCTACAAGATATCATTTCTCCATTGAAAGTTCTTGATTTTTCATCAAAAGTGAGTTTACTGTCTATATTTAATACCAACTCTGAATTTCTCTTCTATTTCACTGCTCTATGTCATACTTTTACTACAGCTATATTTTCTTTTTTTTATTAATTAATTTATTTATTAAAGATTTCTGCCTCCTCCCCTCCACCGCCTCCCATAACCCTCCCCCAATCAAGTCCCTCTCCCTCATCAGCCCGAAGAGCAGTCTGGGTTCCCTGCCTTGTGGGAAGTCCAAGGACCTTCCACCTCCTTCCAGGTCTAGTAAGTTGAGCATCCAAACTGCCTAGGCTCCCCCAAAACCAGTACGTGCAGTAGGATCAAAACCCAGTGTCATTGTTCTTGACTTCTCAGCAGTCCTCATTGTTCGCTATGTTCAGCAAGTCCGGTTTTATCCCATGCTTTTTCAGACCCAGTCCAGCTGGCCTTGTTGAGTTCCCGATAGATCATCCCCAATGTCTCAGTATGTGGGTGCACCCCTCGCGGTCCTGAGTTTCTTGCTCTTGCTCTCTCTCCTTCTGCTCCTGATTTGGACATTGGGATTTCAGTCTGGTGTCCAGATTTGGGTCTCTGTCTCTGTCTGCCTTCATCGCCCGATGAAAGTTAATCTCCAGGAGGATGACTCTATGTCTTTCTTTGGGTTCACCTTCTTATTTAGCTTCTCTAGGATCCCGAGTTATAGGCTCCCTCCCTTCCACAGTTATATTTTCTTAATGTTAATTTTCTTAATGTTTGCATACATAAAATAAGACTTGAAACTGCATGGTATATTCACTAAATAATCTTTTATGCAATTTTGCCATCATGTTGGCTACTTTACTAAGTTGGTCATTAAAAAGTTGAAATTCAACATGTTGTTATCTGCAAAACCTTTCTAATCTCTTGCATAGAAAGACTAGAATCTACAGACTGATTCAGAAACAGCCTAGTGCATTCCGTCTTTAATCCATGAACACAGTACATCGTTTGTCAACACTTCATAAATTGGAACAAAAAATATTGCTATTACTTCACTGTATGTAGTTTTGAGTATTTCTTTTTATAGACTTTATGTAAATGTCACGGCACTTTATTCTTAAATTCAGTTTTCACTGATATTTGAGAGAAATATGAATGGTTTTCATACATTGCTCCCTCACCTTCATGAAATTTAGCTGTTTGATGGAGGGACTTAACTTCTTGCTGCCTTATAAATGGTCCTCCACATACACACACATGACACAGGCACACACACCGAACACACAAACAAATACAAACACACACATTCCACAATCACAAAAATACATGCATCATGTAAGCACATTCACACAAACACACACACATAACAAAGGCATACAATCACAAACATGCTCGCATATCATACAGAGAAACATTTTTCTCCTATGGACTGTGTTTCTTTGGCTTATCTCACCTGATTGACCTGTCTCAAGGCTAATGACAAGAGGAGCAGTGAAGGAGAAACTCTGTCTTGCCCTTCACTGCAAGGAGAAGCTGTCGCTCTCTCATTCTTAACTGTGAACTTTGCCTTTTGATTCCTTATTAGATACCCTGTACTGGGATGAGTGATTTCTTCCTTCTGTTCTTATTTTCTGAAAGTACTGATTACTTAATATTTTTTCAAACATTTTCCCAGATATATTTAGATCTGTTATATATAAATAAATACATGTACATATAATTTGATAAATTTTTACATGACAGACTTTATTTACTGTTTGCCATTATTTAAACCAAACTTATATATTCAGATAACCGTAACTAGCAATTAATCCTTGAATTATTAATTCACTCAGGTTTTTAGGACATATACTCTTATTTTATGTTTTTTTCCTGAAATATTATTTGATTTTTTTTGTTTCTAGTATGCTTAATTTGAATACTTGAGATGCAAATTCATTTTCCTTACTTTATAGAAGAGAGCTTAGTCAGTTTTTGAGTCGACTTGAGCAGCCGTAACTTTATTTTATTTTGAGTTATTGAATTTATGATTACAGAATGCTTATAGTATACTTTCATTACATTTATTTGTCCTTACAATCAAAAGAATATCCCCACCTTTAGTTCTGATAAAGTTAGTAATATTCTTTGTAGCATTTTATGATTATATATGTTAGTTATATTTTATCATTTTTCTGCTCTTTTCAAAAGGAATATTTTGGTTTTGTTTTTTTTCTTATTTTCTACTTTGCAATTTCAGTTCATTAATTCTCATGCATCCTTTTTTCTTCCTGTTTTGTGTCTAATATTTGTCTACTGTCCTTTGCTTTATTATATAGTATTATACTGGCATATTATACAGTTTTATTATGGTATTGTGCATTACTGTCACGGCCACCCTCGACCCACAAGGATGATGCAACCACTGTAGCTCTTCTCATTGCAGTTTATTCCAGGACTTTATTTACAGCAATCTATCTCCTTCTCCTTCTCTTTCTCTCTCTTTCCCTCTCTCCTTCCTTCTTTTTTCCTCTCTCTCTCCTCTCTCTCTTTCTCACTCCTTGACCTCTCTCTTTTTCTCTGTTTCCCTCTTCCCCTGGGCAAACCTCTCCCAGCCCTTAAGTAGGCATGGGCTGCCAACCCCGAACTGCCAGGTGGGCACTGCCCATAGGTTCACGCATATGCAGGCAGCTGGTGATCATTGCATGATCATAGCATAGGTCAGGCCTTAGCCATCTCAGGAGTTGATTATACATCTCCATCAGGTATGACACCACGCAGCTCGCTACACATTATGGTATCTAAGAGTCCCTTTCTGCTCTTTTTATCACATCTTCATGTGTATATTCACATGTCTGTAACCATTTGTACACTTTCTTCAGTCTGACATCCTACACTTCAACCTTTAATGATTGCTCTTTTTAAAGATTTATTTATTTATTACATATAAAGCATTCTGCCTTGTAACTTGCAGAAGAGGACACTGGACCCCACTGTGGTTGATTTGAGCCACCATGTGGTTGCTGGGAATTGAACTCAGGTCAGTGTTCTTACCCACTGAGCCATCCTTCCAGCCCCACTGATTACTGTCAACTCTCATACTACTCTAGCCATCCATTCTTTTTGCTCATAACTATTCATTCTAAAAATAAAAAACCTTGACCTCATATCGTTCCATGAATTTATTTAATCATTCAATTCCCATGGGTCTATGTAGCACCTGCAGAAATACTCCCACATCCTAAGAAGAATACAAATTTAAGCATTGAGCCCCTTAAATCAAGCAGCTTGCACTTTTTTATCTTTATATACTACTCTCATTTCCAAAGCTAACCAAGTCAGCAGCCTCCCATACCACTGTACTCAGTAACATGGTTAACTACGGCATTTTCAGAAGGTGCTTTATCAAAACACAGACTTGTTGGGTTGGGTGTTCTCAGATAGTTAGTTTTAAATTTTATGTTATATCTGTCACTGGTACCCCTTTGACATGAAAAAGACATTTGCTCATGTTTCTGAAGAAATGTCATGGGGCAGGATGAGCTGAAGTCCTTAAGTTGGTACTTTAATGTTCACTCAAAATATTGGAACATAATGCACCATTTTCTGATCTCTTTTCATTTTTTCTGTTTTATATGTTTAGGGGAATGCTACTACAAACTTAATAGAAAGTTTCACATTGCTTAAGGACTTGTAAAAGCTCTAATTTTTATTTTATCAGTTTTATTTTAACATTCTTTAAATTTTATCACTTTTATTTTTAACAATCTTTAAATTATATTGTGACTTTCTTACATGGGCAGTGTATTTACATCATTTATACTCTTCCCTCTGTACCTTCCAACTACTCTGGGGCACACAACTATAATCTCATATTCTATACTTAGTATTAGAATATTTTCTACACGATATACTATGTGTGTATGTGTGTGCACACCGAGGCCACTGAGTGTTGGTGCTGGTATGGTTAGTTGGATCAACTTTTATTTTTTTTTATTTTTTGGTTTTGTCTTTCAAATCTACTTTATTTGACATATTTTTGTGGTATGATAGTATTGTACTGACACTGAAGACTCATTTTGTTTATCTCATTTGAATACTGAATGGTAGAATTCCTATTGGATTTTTTTCTTACAGGATCTCTTTCTGCTAACACTGTTTATCTTATCCTGTATGATAAGCATCTTAGCATTTTTAACTCCAATGATAGATATATTTTTATTTTAATTTGGGGCATATAATACCAAATATTTTACTTATATAATTTCTGCCACCTTTTTCTCTCATTGAGCTCCTCCTATGTCACTCCCACCCCCTTCAATTGATGACTTACTCATTTTCATTATTCCAAATTCATACCTTATACCCACAGATAAATTTATAGCTTTACCCTTCAGAAGACCAATTTCGTTTAGCATCAGATGGACGCTATGATAGCAATTCATAACTAGTCAAAATACAAAGAATATCTTACCTTGGAGTAACTAAATTCAAGTGATATATCTATAATAGAACCCAAATCTGAATGTTCAGGGAATATCACAAAAGTGGAGGCTGATGGATTGTAAGATTTCTGATATCTATATGTGATATTTTCTCTAGAAATAACAAGAAAGATGCCCCTATAAAATCTCACAAAATGGTTACCTAACCAAGATTAACCCAATGACAACATGAGTCTACACAACAAAGTAGAGGGAAGAAATCCCACATGACACTACTCCTAAATGAAGAGCTACAGTCAATTAATGGTTGCTGACAGAATAATTAGCCTTACTTGGGGATTGGCCCTCCATCTAGTACTTTACATTTCCTTGCCCAAGATTTATTCCATTTTATCTTTTAAGGTTGTATTTGTTATTTTTCTCATTGCTTTCTTCTCTTTTAAAATATATTTTTAATATTTTGAGATTATAATATAATCACACAGTTTTCCTTTTTCCTCTCCCCTTCCCTCCAAATCCTCTTGTATATAACCTCCTGGTCTCTTTCAAAATCATGGCCTCTACATTTAAAATTGTTGTACACACACACATACACACATATGAATAAATATTCCTAAATACACAAGTACAACCTTCTCATTCTGACTAATATTATTTTGTATATGTTGTTAAGTATGAACATTTGGAATTGGATAGTTGATTAGTGCACTCTTCTCTGAAGAAGACTATTTCTCCCACCTTTGTTATTTTTTAGTCTGATTCAAGGGTTTAAGCTTCCTGAGATTTCCCCATGTATGTTGGCATGTCTATTAGTATCATCCTTAATCAGGTTATGTGTAGGCAATCAAGACTATGAAAACTTGTGAGTCTAGTGTCTGACAATTCTAGGAGAGCCAGTCTTACAAAAAAAAGCGTCCTGTTCTTCTGGCTATTACAGTGTTCCCACCCTCCCTTTTGAAATTATCCCTGAGTCCTAGGTATTGGAGATGCATTTTAGATGTATCAGCTAGGACTTGGCTCCACAATTCTGCATTTTTGGTTGTCTTTTTTGTAATGTTTTCTGTCTTTTGCAAAGTGATGTCTTACCTTTGCATTTGAGTATCCCTTTCTTAGGTTGGATCATTGGTGACAGGTTTGTGTTAATGTAGTCAGGCACTGAGTCAGATGTTAGTAATGAGGTCTGTACACTGGCACCCTCACAATTATCTGGTGACGCCGATTTCATTTCATTATTCGATTTGTGGTCTTCATTTTGTACTGCATCTTGAGGGAGTCCCTCTCTTTCCATTGCTCCTAGATGTACTATATTGGTGTGGACTGCATGGTGGCCATGGGTGGGTGTGAACTGCATGGTGGCCATAGCTGTTTGACAAAGTTCCAGCATGTTAGCATTTTGGCATTGCAGACCACACTTCTCCAGCACCATTTTGCTCTTATTTTTAATGATTCTTATTATTAATGCTTTTCCCTTTGGGAAATGTTGCAGGGACTTTAGTAGAAAATAAAAATGTGTACAACGGTAGCCTCTCTAAACAAAATAATTCTTTGTATGAAAAATCTTTGCCATCATGGAACCGAACCAGGAATTACATTGTGCCCTCCTAATTACTCCAAGATTAGAATGTTAGAGATTTCCTAGACACACCTGATCCCAAGGATGAAATGTCTACAATTTGGATACTGACCTGGAGGTCATTAAAAGCAAAAGTTTAGTTAATAAATACTGAGAAGTCAGAATGGTCCAGTATAGTGGGGAAAGAGTACAACATCGGAACCTTCTCTTTTAGGAGTGTTATGAGGGGATTAGACCCACATAGTAAGAACTAAGAAACTGTAGTATAGTGTCTGCTCCCCAGAAGTGACATATCCCACACCCCTCAGGTCAGGCATTTGGATAAGGGTCTCCATTCCCTCGGGAACTTGAGGAAAGTTCCTGCTTGATAAAGCAGTCATTCTTTTACCTCTAGCAAGAAGAACTTATGGCCCTCCCATTAACTTGTGACTGTTGCCTATTGTCAAGGTCATCTGATGACTACTGTCAAGGTCTTCACTACTTATCTCAAGTTACACATGGTCCTTGTCTCTCGTTTGATCCTGTATGAACCTATATAGCATAAATGTTGTCATCTTTTCTTAATTAAATGTTGCTGGCAGCCAACCTGATTCACCCTCAGACTGTGTCCATCTTCTCTCCTTCTCCCCTTGACCCTGCCTCTACAACCCTCGGACTCCACACATCCTCCTTGAGAGCTGAACCCCTGCAGAAGCAGGTATCCCACACTATATTGTAGTTTCTATCTGATGCCTGCTAGGTAGATAGTGACTACATTAGCATGTTATTTCAAATTCTGCCTAAGCAGGCGATGGGAGCCTGTTTTGTGGAATGTGACATCCCATTCCTCTTCTTCTGGGTACAGAAACTCTAGAACTTGTCTTAGCTAATCTACAAAGGTAGATGTTTTATTTCCTTTCCCTCAATAACTTTCCTCCAATGCCATGAAACAATAACTACTCTGTCTCCCTACCTATAAAACATTTTTTTTTTTACTGATTGACAATAGCAGAGTTGGACATGTATAGATTTTTGTTGGTTCATCTTATTGTCTGAGTATACCTTCTGTGAGATTAGAGCAATATCCCAAGGCTGGAGAAGTCCCCTACAGTTTAGAGGTTTTGTTCCTTGAAGACAACATAGCAAATAAATCATTTGTGGTTTCACCACTTCTCTTCTTATCCTTTCCATGCCTTCTATCATGTTCTATTGTATTCTTTGACTTCTCACTTTGATGCTCTCTAGAAACACAATGTACTTTTCTTTCTATGGAAGAGAGAGATACATGCAGAGAGATCACAGTAAGAAACCTTTATGTCTGTCTCCCTTTGGCACTCTCCAGTGTGCTTGCAGAATAAAATTTAATGGTAGTCTTGGGGCAGATGAATGCCTTTATCTCTTAGATGGTGAGAAGAATTTTCTTAGTCTTGGCAGTAAATGGCTTTCTTTTCTTTACAAATAACAGAGGACAGTTTTAAGACACTTTCCCATATTTTCTACAGAGAACAGGAGAGGTTCTGGAGTAAAACCCTTTAAAAGTATACGAACTCCAGTATGTCTGTAACACTTAGTGGCCCTGAATCTCTCACGAGCTTTAATTCAACTTGTAGCTAATGTATTAACATTTTTATCTAATAGGGCTCCTGACTTTCATGTCACTGGGTGGATTTTGACACATGTGACCAAAGTTCAAGGGCTGTTGACTATTTTCAAGTGCTTTTTCCTTGTCTAGTTTCATTCCTTGATTACATCTTCATTTCTCTCATAATTTCAAAGAGTAACTAATTTCCAGTTTCCCCCCATGTTTCTTGTTAAAGAGGTGGAGATGCCACTATTTAGAGGTATTTCTGTATTTGAGATGCCATGAGAAGTCTTCGAGATTATATTTTGCCTCAATTGAATGAAAGTTCCTGCTGATCACGATGAAAATAATCACTTAAAGTCTATGTGTTGGCATGACTATGTCTTGAATACTGACTTTTCAAAGAATAGGTTTGAATGTTTTATTGTTTCCTCAAGGTAATTTTCTTGTTATTGTTTTATTTTCTGGACCTCATTATAAAATTCATTACAAAACATGAGCTCTTGGCTTCAGTGAACTTTGACAGATGGACAGTGGGTGGGAGGAAGAAGCTTAAAATAGTACCTACAATATGAAAACATTCAGGTATTTAAAAACTAATTTCAACATTTCAGCAATAATTCTTACTGTCCAAATACCTCTCAACCATCTACACAGCATTGAAGGAAAGAACCACTTCAAAGGATATATAAATGCTTAAAATGTGTTGCTTTGTGGGGAAATGAAAACAGAGATTGTTTGCTTATTTCCCAATCACTCAGAAACTGTATTAATTACAATACTGCTTGGGCAGTGGCTTAGGCATATTCCTTTCTGACTTTTACATCATAAATTAACCCATTTCTATCTTTGTATCATCATAAGACTGTAGCCTACAGGTAAGTTTCCTTAGTGTCCTTCTATTTTGGCAGCTACATGGTGTCTCTTTGAATATGCCTACTCTCTCTATATATGTCTGTTTGGATTTCCCCCTGGCTTTACTCTTACAAGCCATTCACTGAAACAGCTTAATTCATCAACATATAAAAGCAACACCCACATCAGGAACACTTCTAAATATGGGAAACAAATTATGATAAGGTACACTCAAATGTTAATCTTTGTAAAGAAAGGTTTTCAACCATCAATAACTAGGCAGAAATAGAACAGAATCCACCAAGACAAGAATAACATCATTTGGTTCTCAGCATAAACCCGTTTACATTTGAGAAGGAAATCCAAAGGCAGGTAAGAAGTGCCACATCAATTCCAGTGTCGTCTGTGTGAAATGACATATGTCATTATGCCGGACAGGAGCTACGTGTCCTATGGGACTAGGCTTCCTGAAGGTCAATGGCAGACATCCTGGTATTAGCCACCACTGAGGCATAGATGGGTTTCTCGAGTAGCTGGCTATACGGGATATGAGCTTTGCACAATTTCTTTCATAATAATGATAGTCTTTATATATAGAAGACAAGGATCATTCTCTTTAGAAACAGCTCTGGGATAAGGAAGCACAGTATGGAAATGTATAAGACTACAGCAGAACCTTTGTCATACACAGGGTGTATGATGAGCAAGGGAATAGATGGGTTAATGTTGATGGACAAAGACTGTTATATTATACTTTGAACTTTATGGCTAGGCTTGCTAGATCCCAACCCCCATAGTGTCTGCTGCATAAGAAGGTACTAAAAAGTACATTTCAACAGGTGATTAGAACTGATTAGTATATTTGGTCACTAGATGAAATAAAGGGTTAGAAAGAGGAAGGGCCATGATAGCAATAATGAGACAGAAACTTTCTATTCATAAGATGAAGCCACTTGTCTGAGGTTTACATTCCCAAGGACAATATTTCCTCTTCTAAGTATGCTTTATGTCTAACACCTGTTCCTGATAATATACTTTTCTTAAATATAGCTGATGTGACTAAAAGAAGCTTTCATACTGTGTCAACCAATGATACATGACCTTCTGATTTGTTCTTTGTTTGAATACTATATAATGAAAACATGAATTCAGTAAAATTGCAGCAGATTCCAACCACTCTCTTGTGTGTTGTGTCTGTCTGTCATTCACTGAACTTGTGTCTTCCTGTTACCAGGACCCTGCTTCTTCCACAGTCTGAGTGGCTCCCCTGAGCCAGTCCGTGGCAAAGAAGAAAACTTCAGAGTGATAAGTAACAAGGGAAACTCTCATCAGTGTTGAGCTGGGGGTTATGCAGGTGGAGATGCTTAGGTGAGCTCACCAGAAAGCATCTTAGGGAACTAGTTACAGATACCTGTTGTTCTAGTGTCTTACTATGTAGCCTTGGCTGACATGAAGCTCAGTATGTAGACAAGGGTATCTTTGAACACAGAGAGTTATATCTGTCTCTGCCTCCTCAGTGGTGGGAATAAAGGAATGTACTACCATGTTAAGCTTCTTATTTATTTTTAATTAAAACATATATATATATATATATTAGTTTTAATTAAATTGCAATTTCTCCTCCCTCATTTCCCCCCAAGGTTCTCTACCTCCCAACTCATCCAACTTTATACCTCTTTCTCTTTCTTTAAAACAAAAGGGAAAAAAAGAAACATTACAGAATATTTTAAAGTACACAATAAATAAACAAACACATTCACACATAAACATTAAATCAGACAAAATAATGCATGGTGGTGTACAGCTTTCATCTCAGTGCTTGTGAGGCTGAGGTTGGCAGATCTATATGTGTTCCATGCCAGTCAAGGCTACATAGTAAGACCTACTTTCAAAACACAAAAGTCAAAAGTTAATCATCAATATCACCCAGCCATATTCTGTGACCAATAACAGAAACCTGAATGTAAGATAAACTGGTGCAATAGTGGCACAAATGTTATGGAAGTAAGAAATCAACCTTTGATTGGATTTAAGGCCCACTGCATGAGATGGAACCCATATCTGACTCTGCTAAATTGGATAGAAACCTTAAATAAGTTAAGTTTTTGTTACAAATCTAGGAGAAACCATACTATTATATTCTGTTATGGCAATATAACAATAAAATGACTCCATATTGCTTATTATAATACTAAAATATCAACACATCAGTCATCCTCATTAGAAAAGCTCTGAATGAAAACAAAGTTGGACATGAGATCTACAGCTGGACAATTCGAGGAATGTTAGAGGCTGTGGAGCTTAGTATTAAGTGGGAAAACTTACCTGAAACTCCTTCCCTCAAGGCAGGGAAGAGGAAACAGAATGTAAGAGCCAAAGGTGGTGGATGCCTCAAAGGAAACAGGGCCCTTTAAATACAGCATGGATAGTGCAAATAAGAACTTGAAGTCTATGACAGCATGAACAAAAACTGCACAGGTTCACAACAGACATAATCCCAGCACAGAAAAGGCATAGGGAACACAAATTCTTAACCAAGAAACTATTTGCAATTGATACTTTCCGGGAAAGCGGAAATCAGTTTGTTCTAGTAGAGTGTCACTGAATCTATCAATCACACTCCAAAGCAGGCTCTCTGCCCAGAAGTAGATGGCCAACACAAAAGAGATTCCATTGTTTTTTGCCTGTGTAGATTTCTTATTTCATTTGGACTAAATGCTCAGTATCGGCTTACTTATTTAATCATGTGACTCAAATAATGAAAAGGAACAATCTATGCTACTTCCTCAACTCCAGTGACTGTTTGGAAAGATTATTTTCCTTTTGGGATATTATTTTGTGCATATTACAATGTGAAAGAAGATTTGTCAAGGTCTTGAGCAGGAAGGAAAGAGGAACCTTGGCAGGAAGATTGTGAACTCTCCCTCCAGTTTTCCATGATGACCTCACAGCAAGCACCTGAATGTGTATAGACTAGCAGTCTTTATAAGCTGGGAGAGTGGAGAATGTAACCCACATACCATCCCCTACTCTTTTAATAAAAGTTGGCTGTTCTTTTTGAAATCACATCACAGAATTCACAGCTTAAAAGAATTGATTTTCAAAGTTACATCCCTTTATCCATTGCGAGGCCCAAAAAAATGCTTTCACACAATAAAATCACACATTTTGAAACACCAACTCAAACATCAAATTGTACATTTTTTACTGCATCTCCACAAGAAATAGAATGTATATTAGTAAAAAACATTCAAGAAAAACACTCTCCAGATATAATGGTGAAGGGACTATGCAAACACCAGTTTGAGTCTGCCAGATCTGACAAGGTCTTTAATGAAACCTATGGCATGGTGTAGTTGCTATAGTCCCAGGCTGCCTTGCACATAAGATTTTAAAATATATTATTCTAAGGTGAGATTGCCATTGACTCACTACAGGGAACAGGACTTTATTAAGTTATGTAACCTGTTGGTGTGTATTTTACTCTATTCACACTAAAGAGCAAAACGAGATCAATTTGTTTCTCGGTTGAATTAGTTTTCTTGTGGGCACCTCTAACATGCATTCAAGAACAGCTTCCCAGAAACAAATTTATTTCCCTGAAATGATGGTCTTTATTGGCAACATCTAGTTCTTTTAATTTTACAGTTGGTTTCCCAGCTCTGATCTCTGTTTTCATGAAGCATGAGCAAAGCCCTAGAACAGTTGAATATGCTTACCGTGTAGTTTATGAATTAGTTACTTCTTCAAGTTGGCAAAAGGCATCGAATAAAACACCAGTTGAAGTAAGTCATGCCTCCTTCCCACTCTCACTAAAGAGGACAATAATTTGTTCTGCATGTATCACAGCGTGGTATGAAACTCTAATTGGCATTCATACAGAAAAAGAAAGAGGAGAGAGAGAGAAACAAATTGAACTATTAATCATTAAATGCTAGGAGTCATACACATATCATGTCAAACAATTGAATCTTGGGTCACCAATATGTAAAAGAAATAGACAACCAACATATTTAACACCGAGTAAAAATCCACAGGTATATGGAGCTTTACACAATAAACATAACCTATTTTGTACCTACTGGGCATCCATGTCTGTGTGGAGGTTTAGACAACTACAATACGAATACATACTTTGAAAATTTGCAGGATGGGTTACCTCTGTCAGGAAGCACTGATTTCTTTCTGATCTTACCTGGTCATATACTGCTGAAGAAATTTAGTTGGTATTTGTGAAAAGGCAACACAGCTCTTCGGGGCATCCTTCTACTGCATTAGATGAAGTGAAGGAACACAGCTGTATTTTAAATGACTCTACCGGTTCTTCCCAGAAGGGCATGCTCTGCCCGGGAGTGACTTCCATTAGTGTATAAGTGAGAAGTGGCGTGTGCTGCCTCTCTAAGGGTCTTTTAGTGTCTACTCTGCTAGCTCTCATTACATTGCCCGAATCCATTAAGACGGAAGCATTACCCCCATGAAATGTGTTTTGTTTTTTGTTTTTTTTTGTGACTAAAGAGGACATTCTGAGCTTTAATCAGTGACAGAACATCTAGTCTGACAAGACAGAGTGACATTGGGTACTCTACTGCCATCTTTGCTAACTGTGCCTTAAAGGGAAGAACATATTCTCAATAATTTGTGTTTAGTTTGTGTATCATTGCCCCAGTGAAAATAATTATTTTAAATATACTTAATGTAAATATTGTTGTCATATGAGCTCTTACCTTTACTCTGTTGATGCGTGATCCACAGTAGCACAGCTAAAGCCCTGAGGTTGTTAGGATAACTGTCAGCTCATTTCATATTGACGATGGGTCAGGATAAAACTTGTGTCTTAGGAAGGTGGGAATGATCTTACCTATCTGCAAAATGAAGTCTAACTCTGTTGTGTGATGTCAGAGCAACAGTCTTAAATAGACTCTCAAAGGTTTCGTGGCTTGAGATACTGAGGTGGCCAAACTGTGTTTTTGATGCCAGTATATATTTAAAGATGTGTATTAATATAATATATAAATACACACTAATATATATATATATATATATATATATATATATATATATATATATATATATAATATAAAGCAGGTAAAAATGTGCCAATATGATACACAATAAGATAAAAAGTCCTATAGGGGAAAACACTCAACAAAAGACTTTTAGGTGCTTTGATTTATACATACATATGAAGTTGGAAAAAAAGAATGAAAATTGAACGTTTATAAAATTGACATGAATCTTAGAATTTTTCTATTCAAACTGTCTTCACAGAAAAAGCAGAAGCATGTAACTCAGAGAATGGAAATGATTAACTCTGAGCCTCATAAAAATATGCTGTATTGTGAGTCTATATCATATATAATGTGTGTGTATATATATAAATATATATTGTATCCTATAAATATATCTAGTTTAAGAATTATAAAAATTATTTTTAAAACATTATCCCTATCAATAATTTATTATAATAATTTTTTACTAGGTCTCTAACATGGAAAGCTAGAGCATTTATTTTCTAACCACTGATTTTGTCAATGCTCCATTGGTCTACTGTTTCACCAAGCCTAGGACTCTTCCATGGAGAAATTCAGACCCTTGTACATAGAGACTCAAATAGAGCCTCAGACTCTTGCATGAAAACAAACAAACAAACAAAAAAAGACAAAACCAAAGGTGTAAAATCTGTCTAAGTCACTGATAATGCCATGTTTCTCAAATAAAGTCACCATTCTCAGGCCAAAATGATTAGCAAAGACAGTTTCTATCCATCTCAAATGCTAACTTTGCTACCTCCATTGGTCAACAATAAAATTTATCCAGGTATATGCGTTATTCAAAGAGCAGCTGAAATAAGTAAAAACAGCTTGTAAAATGAGACTCTGAGTCTCTGACTCAAACTCTGATGAAGCTTTCTGTGAGTAGGTGGTAGCTTCTGCAAACCATGTCACACAGGGGTTTCAAGGATCTCCTCTCCTCATGTTCTCTCTGCATAGGTCTTAAGACTTGTTTTTTTTTTT
>NC_022020.1:453405-472427 GCF_000317375.1 Microtus ochrogaster
TTTTTTTTTTTTTTTTTTTTTTTTTTTTTTTTTTTTATGGAAGATTTTCTATTGATCTCATATGACCATAAGCAAAGAAGACTTAAAGTCTCTGATTTGGGACCGTGAAGGTGATTCAGTCAGTAAAGTGCTTGCTCTGCAATCACAAGTATCTGAGATTCATCCCTAAAGCACATATAAAAGCCCAAGATAGGATGTGTCTGTGATCCCAGCAGTGGGGAGATGGGGGAAGGAAGATGCCTGCAAATTCTGGTTCAGCGACATCCCCTTTCTCAAAAAATAAGTTGAGCACAGGATGATGCCAGGCATTAACATTAGCTCTACACACATACACACAGAGACACACAAACACACACACACATATACACAACACAGAAAGAGAAAGAAAGAGAGATTCACATTCATCTTAGCCCCAAATTTTTGTATACTCTCTCTGTTGATGGTGTAAAATAAATATCTACAACAAAATAGATTCTATAGCATTGCAGTCTTATTGGCTATTTATGGTAAGCACTGTACAATATAATTTATTTGAATCAGCTAATGACCCTTGGCTAGGACAGTATGTGCTCACCACTGCACCCTAGGTACCACCCTGTCTGTCCTCAGGAAGCGTGTTGGTCCCTCTCAAATCATCATAGACTTCTAACGGAAGTCATATGAATTTTCTTAATCGGACACATTCATATCTGTGAGAAGATATTCCTGTGATGAAGAGAGCGTATCTAAGGTAACACATCACCTCTGCAGTGGTGTGTTCACCTCACTGCCTTCACCCCTGCTGATTATGTACCACAGACTTCCCTTCTAGGAAGCATATTCTTGAGATTAACTCTACATCCAGCTATTACTATTTAAATTTCTTCCTCTCAATATTCCATTTATTTTGCTTTCATAGTGTGTGGGCTCTTCAAAAATGACACTCATAAAATATAACACTGTTTTTTTTTTTCAAAAATTGTGGTGTCTTTGAATGCACAGGACCATAAATAAGCTCAGTGGTTCGGCTTGTATGTTTCAAACATCAGCTTCTTTATCTCTGTCACTGCAAAGGTCTTTCTGGTCTGTCTTTCCTGATGCTTATGATAAATGCTTACATGGGAGTCATCAGTCTTATCTCCTCCCTTTTTAATTTCCTCATTTCAGTCAAGCACTACTTTGGGGTCTGTCATAGCCCCCCATGCAATGTGTTCCTGAAGCGTTTAGAAATCAGAGATGAGGAAGCATGCTGCCTGAGTAGTCACCTTGCAGGCCCATTTCTTGCTTGGTTTCATCATTTATTAGTGGGACTCCTGTGTCTTACAGGTTTCTGACGTCTCAGCCTTAGACAGGGTTTAGTGCCTCTCTACCCTTTTTTTCTTCATTGAATTTGCTAACCAAAATAAGTGACCCTCAGCTTCCCCTGCTGCAGTGGATCCACTTCTGGGCACTATGAGAACCCTCTGTTTTGTGTGCTTTGTCAACAATAGCAGCATGGGAACAGCTCTCTCCGCAAACTTCTGTGGGTACAAATCACTGTCACTTTCTATATTCATTTTCTGCTCCTCCTTTGTCTCATCTCATTGCTCAGTGTCTAAAATTGGAAGCGCAATGAAAGCACAGGTGTGTAGCACTTTCCTTCTTGTCCCCATGTAGTGGTCCCACTAATTAGGCGACCCAGTTTTACAATTTATTTTCAATAATCAGTAATTAAAATGTTCATAGGAAGGTATCTTCCAAGCCAGGGTAAATGCTTGCTCACAGCTGTCAACTTAAGTTTAATCCTTATAACCCATGTAATGGAAGGGTAGACAGATCTGCAAATTGTCTCTTGGTATTCATATAGGCACTGGACACACACACACACACACACACACACAAATAAATAATATAATATAATAAATACTTTTACATATTGCTTTATTTGTAGATGGATTGTTTTTTACAGACCTTTTAAAACATAGACATCTGAAAGCTCAATAGTTGCATGCCCTGAGCTGTATGACAGGCATTATTTTTGGTTTCCTCAAAGAAATGCATCAGACTCCTTTTACAGGAGTATGACTTCTCCAATATGGAAGCACTGAGCAGGCATCACAATTTTTCACTTTATCACCACAACTACCGAAACAGAAATGTAGGCAAAACTGTGTGACTCAGGAAACAGGCATAGGCAGAGCCACAAATATCCACTGACACCGTCAGATCAGAAGCCAGGCTGTGTCCTTGCTGTGAAATCCTTGCATGTTTTATGAAGAACAGAGTGGAAGAAGAGTAAATATGTTTTGCTTAATTTCCTGCCTATATAATTAGAGTGCATTCCGTGGGCCCAGCAGAGTTGGAATGACTAATGGCTGTCCTGGCCCATGCATGGAACAGTCCCAGCAAGCATTAATGCACTGAAGCTCACCTTCTTTTCTTCACACCTCTTTCCCCTCAGCCTTCCAGAGAGTCTGTGATTATGAAGTCCATTTAAAAAATCTGTGAGGAATCAAGTCAAACAGAACACTTTACTCACAAGCACTGCCTTCTGATTTCCACGAGCATGGGATGTACCGACTGCATTAGAGATTGCAGAGCGCTGGGTCAAATGTTTTCCTCACAATCTTCTTTACAAAGCATAATTTCCCAATTATTTTCTACTGTATTTTTCCTTTTCTAGTTGCTTCAAATTACACGCAAAAAAGCCCCTGCACAAAGTGATGAGTCTCTGAAAAGCTGTAACTATATTTACTTTCTCTGTTTGTTTTCCCAAACTGCTGAGACTTTTTTTTTAAAAAAAATCCTAACTTAAAGCATAAAATATAATTGCTTCCTGTGATGCAGAGCAAGTAGAACACGGATATGTCAGGAGTGGGAGTGGAAAATAGTACAATTACTTCTGCAATACTGTTTGACACTTTGTTACCAAGGTAAATTTATGTCTATTCTATGACCCATCAATATTACTGCTAGGTATATATACAAAAGATAAATGAAAATATACATCCAGTGAAAGAATTGTTTCAAAATATTCATGACAGCTTTATTCATAATAGAATCAAACTTTAAACAGCTCATATGTGACTCAAGAAAAGAATGTATAAATAAACTATGATATACTCATTCAATGGGGTAGAGCTGGCAATAAAGAGAACTAAGAAATAGTCCTCACAGATACATGGATGAATTTAAAAACTAGATGGAACAAAGAGGAAACAAAATTTAATCTGCATGCTTCCTTTTGCCGAATTGTAGACTAGGTTCACACAGAGCTTGCTTTAGCTTAAAAATCTGATTATCTGAGTTGCCTATCATGTCAGAAAACCATAGGAACCTTGCCAGAGTGATAAACATGTTCTCCATCTTCCCCTGACCATTACTCCAGAGATTTACACTCCCCCAAGTCCTGTAAAGACTAATCTAGCTCTATAGTGAAAATCTCTGCATTCAATTTTGCATAAATTACAGGTAATTTTTCTTTCTTTTGTTAGGCAGCCAATAGACTATGTAGCCTCCACCATAAGTGAAATTATTATGATCCTACCTTAGCCTCCAGAGGACATGATTATGGGCACATATATCATGCCAAGCTGTTTCTTTTATTACCTTTACTTATGTTTTGTTGTGTGGAGGCATATACAACCTACAATGCATTATGGAATTCAGTGGAAAACTCCCAAGTGTTTCTCTCTTTCTATTATATGGATCTTAGAGATTAAACTTAGATCATGAAATTTGGCTTCAAATATGTTAATCAGATAAGACCTCTCACTGGCTCAGCTACCCCCTTTTTAAGTGCCACATACAATGTTTCACATAAAAATCGAACTGAAAACTGATTTTTTAAATGTTTAGACATTATGGGGATTTCTTTTGTCTACATAATCAACCAAAAATGCAAAATAATTTAACTGTCTAAATTTCAGAAGAATACAATTTAAACAGGTTGACTTTCTTTTGAAATAATCCTGCTCACATGGGTGAGAAAACATTGCTCAGAGAGGAAGATGTATAGTAGTGGCTCTGAATTGACTCTCGGGAATGTCCTCCTAGGTCTACAGATGATGTCCACTTATTTACTATAATTATTCTCTTGCCTTTTCATCACAGCAGTCTCTTCCCATTGACACTGTCATCCAAGCTTGCACCCATCAGAAATCCCTCCACAGGCTGTGTTTCCACAAAGGCAACAGTAGAAATATTTTTGTGTCTTGTCTCCACATTTATCAGAGTTCTCAGTCCAGTTAAATTTCTTAGCACCTTTCTTTTTTATCATGAGTTAAGATGGTCTAAAGCGTGCATAACTTTTGATAACTTGGTGTGTGGTTATTTACACTGGTAAGACTGTAGCTCTCGGGAAAGAGAGAAACAAAAGATAGGGATAATTATAGACTCCAACCTGCTAGTAAACTGGGAGACATTCCACGTTTTAAGCCTGTACCAATAAAACTTTCTCAATCACCCTGCAATGTTAGTGATATATTGTAGCCAAGGAATTAACAAGAAAGAATTAAATGAAGAAAGATATAATAGCAGTTTGCAAGTAGGACTTACTAAATCAAGCTCTTCCTAAATACAGCACAGTGATTCTACTTTATGAGCACGGACTTGTATCTGAATTGCAGAGATGCTTGAAATAATTTTAGTTGTTAAAACTTTTGGAAAGACTGAACAATTATCAATGATCTTTGAGTGGGGGAACTTTAGTGATCTATTCCTAATTTTGTGCATGTGTCTCTTTTAAAAAGACTTTTTTTCCCAACTCAACATAGATCTCTTCTGAAAGACACATATCAGTTTGTAGTTATAAGCAGGTACTTGTTTTTAAGTAGAAAACAACATCAACTATTATTCAATGTTTCTGCTTCATCTTTGTCATGGAAATGAAAGTATTAAATGGAATGGCTATGTATGCCCAGACCAAAACTTCACAGTAGAATTCAAGACATCTTCAACTGGGTAAATCTAAGAGTTGTTCGTTCAGACACTTTAATTTCAAAATCTCATGTATCACGCTATGGCCACAGAGTACACAGTGTATTTGTGACCCACTGCTTGTGATCTAATTATCTGACTATGTCATGGATTAAGACAGCAAGTGTCAGGACAAGATGGATTCTATGAAAGTACATGGGATGGTCATTTGGGAGCTTGAAGCCTACATGTTTTGGGGATGGCAGTAACCTGAGAGCTTGACTAGGATTCAAAGTTTTGCTTCTAAGAGGACTTCTCTGTATGGCTGTTGCTGGGCGGTTTCAGTTTCTCATCTTGGAAACCACTTCATGGTCTCCTTCATTATCCTCATAACATAGAAGCTGGCATTTCCCTGAACAAGTTATCAAAGAGATCAAGCTAGGAACTGTAGTGCTTTCTATGGAACTTATTTCTGAGATAAGAGTTCTTCTAGCATATCCTGTTCATTTTGTGTGCATCAGCATGTCTAGTTCACATTGAAGGAGAAAGAGATGAGATACCAGCCATTTGAAAAAGGTTCAATGAATTTGTGAGGACCCCTGTGGTGATGCATGCATTTAATTCTAACAATGAGAAGGCAGTCATGTGGACCTTTGTGAGTTTGAGACCAGTGTGGTCTACACTGAAAGTTCCAGGTCAGCCGGTGATATAGAGTCATACATTATCTTATAAAGGGAAGAAAAAACAAAAATAATTTGTAGACATATTCTAAAGTTAATACTCAGTGAGTGTTAATCTAGACCCCTGCAGAATGAAATCAGGTAGGCTTTAGTGTTTAATCCTAAAGCACTAGTCTCAACAATAGGACACAGTCATAGGAGGAATGTACCAAAAAACAGAAGGCAAAGCTAACTAATTCTCAGGAAGTGACGCAAGAGTAGACAAAGAGGCTGATGAGGCATTTGTCTCTGTCTGGTCTGGTCCTCCTTTCCTGGTCCTATTCCCAGGCTCTTGTATTTTGTCCCACACTAAAACAAGTTGCTTCATCCTGTCTTAAATTGACAGCCAGAAGCCAAGTAGTGCTAACACAGAATAGTGTTTGTTAACACACAACTTATAGTTTGATAGCAGGCATTCTGGGTACCTGTCAAGTCTTCAGTAATTAGTAGGGAACCTTAAGAATATCATTGTACCCTCAAAGGATTGGTCTATTTTTGTTAAATTGGGAGGGATCAAAGTAGGATTTTTTTCTAAGACCCTATAAATGGCTAGAATTTTCACAATGTCAAACGTTAGAGCACCAAATGTTGTTTTTCCTTTCATGGTTCTATCAGTTGTAGATGAGGCCTGAAGTCCATTACTTTTCAGGTAAAGTTATAGTGTTTCCTGTGTGATTGTTATTTTAATTTTAATTTGGAGTCATCCTTTCTCATTAATTTCGTGGATTTGCCCAGTCTTGCTTTGGGCAAGTCATCAGGGCATAATGCAGTATTGGTATCATTTTCTTGTTTCATTAAGGTGCCCAGACGACTTGCAGAATCATATGCCAACAAATTTAAATTATTAATTTTATTGCAACAAGCATTCTATAATGACAGTACTGAAATGCTTTGTAAATTAGTTTTTAACTAGAAAAATAAAGACATGGAATTTAGACACTTGGGAAATAATGAAAAAGTGAGACAATATTGCTATTGATTTGAAGTCAGGTCAGGGGATAAATACATATATATTTTAAAGTGCAATATTCACAAATCACTGGACTTAGATGAGATAGTAATGAGAGTTCTGGACAACCTCCCAAATGTGTAACAGTAAAGAAATTAATAATCACAAGAAACAGAAAATGGTAATGTTAATATATAAAATTTAAAATTTTAATTAATATTCTTTTGACTCATTCTTTTAATTAAAAAGCATATTTTCATTGCTTCTGTTTTAAAGCTTACTATACACAATAGATATATAATCAGAGACAAGGGATGATTCAAAGTCCCATTTCTGAATGATCTTGGGTAAATCACAAAAACCAATTTGAAACTGTCTTCACCTGAAAAATGGGGACATTAAACCCCCACACGGGGACTTTTTGTGGCTCAAATAAGGTATTGCACATGAAAGCAATTTGTAAACTGTGAAATATTCTACAATACAGAGAATTTATAAATTTACAGATATTTGTCATTTCCAATTAATTTTACTGAGAGTCCTTTGTCGGTGTTAGGAATGAGAGAATGGTGGATTCTATTGTGACTTTATCCTTCAGATGGTCCATCCTGGCCCTGAAAAATATAGCTTGGCATAGATTTCAGTCTCCATAAGTGCAGTGAGCGCTGTAGATTGAGGAATAAAGAAAAGTATTTACAGACCAGCAGAACAATTATTGTCAGTTTTTGAGTTTTGTTACACTTAAATCAGAAGACACTCAGGTAAGGGGCACAAGAAACTAGTCATTAAAATGTACCAAAGTTTTTCTGGGTCTAATTTGCTGTGATCTGTCACCTTCATGCTGTCTGTCCTGTTTGCTTTATTAGTCTCTGCTTTGCAGCTGTGCACTCAGAAGGTGCAAAGAGAATCAGCCAAAGGGTAGATCTAGGCAAGGACTGGATGCCTCACCTTGGTAAACTTCTGAGCGTGTGCATTGGCCCTTCAACTTAAGAAGTCAAAATCATGTCCTTGGAGGAATACAGACACCTGTCTTCTCAAGTAAAAGAGCAAAACCGAGGCTCACTTCACCCAAAAGGTCAACCAGGGCATTACTATGCAGAAACATTGTTTGGTGATCTGTGTGGTAGAAGCCATCAGGACACCGGAGTCAGTGTATAGGATGGAGTTGGGCACTTCAGTGCTAAGGGAAGAGGAAACATAAACCCCAGTCAGAAGATGGTACTATACCCTCACAGTGTCTTTCACAACAAAGGAATCTAACGAAAGGATAATCTGGAAAGACCCAGAACCTTACTACTAGGAGAAAAAGTCAGAGACTTACAAACTATCCTCATGATTTGTTTAACATGTGACTGACTGGAGGGCAAGTGGCAAGAAAAGATACAGGAATGACAGCTTCACTGCCCCTACAAGGCAAGTCTGGGACAGCCAACAAGAAATCTGGTAGGTTTTCCATAATGGAATTTTATAGATGATATCACTGAGACAAAATAATACTGGGATGCCGAGACTAACAGCTTATCATCTCTGAAAGCACTGGGGTCATTATATTTTTGTGAACTAAAACCTGAAGAGATCTGTTTAAATTTGTGTTTCCTGTTTTGATTAGAGGACAATGGATGCCATGACCCCCTTTGCAATAACGCAATGACTATGGGCATCGAATTCTGACCCCAGTGGTATGGACTACGCAGTATTTTTACTTAGGATCACATTTCTGTGCCATTGCCACACTACGTAATGAGCAGTGGTGTCCCCATTTTGGTGATCATGAATTTGATGGTCTCAGACTTGACCACAGGTTCACAAAATTCTCGATGGTACAACTCCACATTTCATTTTCTTTGGGAACTTACACAGGATGACTTAGTGATATTTTGGCATGTGTTAATGATTTTTTTGCTGATGGTTAATGGTCTTCTTTTGGGCAGAGCTTCAGGGTAGCTCATAGGAGCTGGCTATTGAATTATGATAAGGATAACCAGGTCAGAAGTGAAGGGCCTACTCCGCACTCACGTACTTCCCCAAACACTACATCATTTCATAACTTCCCTGTGGGGAAGAGCCACAGAGACTAGCTAAGTTAATTTTTACTCTCTGCCATTCTTACACTGGTTTTCTCTTCTGAGAAAAGCTAGACCTTCAGTCAAGACCTTTCTTAACATCCAGGAGGTCTGGTTGATAAAGGCTAAGACAACTGAGTCAGTCAGAGTATCTTTCTTGGAAAGAGGGTAGGGCTGGACTTCTATTAGATGTTAGAGAACCCTGGCATGTTTATCACATTCACTAGAAGAGCACAGGAATGGACCCATAGCAAGGGAAAAACTTCAAAGCAAAGACCCAGGTTAATTAAAGGGCCATTTTTACAGTACTAAAGATACTGAACCTATATTCACAGAGCCCAGGAGATTACTCTCTGAGCAGTTTGCTGCTGGATAGATGTTGAATTTGGAGGACCTGTGATCTGTTCTTAGATGAGAAAGAGGCAGTGCTTATTTGTCCCTTGTAACTGGCACCTTCATTTATTCCCTTTTATGGCATTAGCCCCGGACTTCAGACTTTCTGATGGCCGCTGAAAAGTATTTCCATATCTCCCACTCAGGGGAATGCCCATCTGCCTAAACCCTATCATTTCCAGCTGGATTTGACACAGATTTGTCACTAACAGCAATCTCTTTTTCTTTGCTTTCTTCAACCCAAGACTGAACATCTGCCTTCTTCCCTGGCAAGAATAATACATCCCACATGAGCAAACACAATATGCTCTCCTGGTATCACTCTTAGAGACAGGATTTCACTTGCCAGTGGGGATAATTGCACCATATTACATGAAGGAAGCATTTATTCCTGGTCTAAGTCACGTGTAATCTTACATATGGAAGCGCCTTTCCACTGGTTATTAGAGACAAACAGCTTCTCATAGCAGTCATCTTCCTCCAACATGGAAGAATATCAAATGTCCTTTCCTTCTTGTGACAGAAAGGACAATGTCAGCATTATTCTGCAGAAAATAATATCTCTATGGTTATAGATAGCTTTTGATTTCATTTAATTTTTGTAATAGGATCTTGGATCTTGCATTGACTGGCCTGGTACTCATCATATAGTTAGGTTTGCCTTAGCTACTGAGTGCTGAAACCATAAGTACATGCCTGCATATCTGGCTTTCTGTGCTGATATTCATATCTGACTTTATAGTCTGAGCAGTATTTTCAGGGTCTGATATGATGTCACTGATATTATAACCTGTGTTTGTTTTTATTTGGCTTTTTGTTTATATATGTGTTTTCTATTGCTGTGGTAAAACACTGAAAAAAGCAACTTAGAGGAGAAAAGGGTTTACTTGGCCCAGATTACATTCCATAACACAGGGGAGTAAGGGCATGAGGTCAGTGCAGCAAACCTGGGAAGAGGAAATGGGGGCATAGACCATAAAGAAGCACTGCTAGCGGATTTACTCTGCCATGTTCTGTATTCATCCAGGATTACTTATGCAGAGAATGACACTCCCATAGTAGGGTGGGTCTCCAAATTCAATAAGAAATGGCCTCACAGAGCATTATAATGGAGACAATCTCTCTACTAAGCTTTCCTGTTTTGTCAAGTGACTCTTGGCAAAATCTCTCAGGTACATATGAGTTCAATGGTTGTTGGCTAGATCACCAACAAATAAGACTTATCATGGACTTCAAAGTAAAATACCCAAATTTTCATTCATCAAAAACTTAGGGGAAAATGTCAGGTAAATTTTCAAATGTATGTTAAATATAATATTGAAATTGAAGTTCTAAACTACGTGTAAAAAAGCAAGGGTATGATACATGCCCCCCCCAAAAAAAAAACGAGTTAAAGCAACAAGGGCCACTGAAGATAATAAAGGTAACATCTGATATTCTGTCATGTATAAATGAACCAAGCATAGTTTCTAGGTTAAAGAAAACTGATGTCTTCCTTACTCTTCTTTTACTGATTTCATTGCACGTAGTAAAGAGTTAAGCTAGAAATTATGTCTTATGTTTCTATTTTCAAAGCCTCTGCCCCAGATGATTCTGCTGTGACAGGCATCCCCTCCCTGTGGAAATCTTAAGGGTTTTTCTAACCACCAATTTTGAGAATTATTGAAAGTTAATTTAGAATTCAAAATCCAGGCTATAGAAATAAAAACAAACAATCTTTGGGATGCTAATCTAAAATAGGACCATTTCCCAAAGCTCCTACTTTCATCTGTTTTAGAAAAAGACCACTCTCGGGAATAAGACAAGTTACAAGCTATTGCTCTACATACATAACCCCCACCATCACCACCAACGTGTCCTGAATCCCAATGCTTGGCCAACTCCATCACTAGTAATCAACTCTTATCCCAAAAAGTGAGCATAATCAGATGCTAAATCAAATAAATATGTCTTACTTTCTGTTCTAATGTCAGCCAAATTCCATTTCTGGTGAGAAGCCAAGGGGAACGAGAGCCAAAGGCATACGGCTGCGGGTACCTTTGTGCCAGAAACATGTCAACACATTGGAAAGGATTCAGAGAAGGGAAGCAGAGGTGATTAAAGGGCTGGGGAGTTTACTTATGAGGGAGATTAAGAGAGCTAAGTGTGTATACATTGGCTAAGAAATATATGGAAGGAAACAGAGGGAGATGGTTTGAAGTGTGGACAAGTCCATTCTAGGAGTTAGTGGTGTGGGAACCAGAGAAAATATGGAGATTTGCGGAAAAAGTATCAGGAAACAGGAGCAACAAGCAATCCCTAGTTGTCATGACATTATGCAATAACATGTTGATTCAAAAAAAAGTGTTTTATTTCAGCATATGTAAGAGCAGATATAAGTTACATAAAGGAATAAAAAAACATGTTATTAAACAGGAAAGACCAGAGACAAACACAGAAGAAACAAAGTCTGGCTGTTCCACCGCCTGTTTCATTCTGAGACGATTCCAACTAGTCCCTTATAGTCATCTGAAGGATGACTGCCTCCTGACAGCAAACGGAGTCTTGGGAGTCAGCTCTTAGGTCACACTTTATCATTCTTGGCTCCTTTATCCAGTGAAGTGTTTGGAGCCTGATGAGCACTGAGTTATAATAACTTCAAATACTCCTCCATACATGTACCGAAATGTAACAACTTAGAAGGGGCATTGTTCATTTTTTTACAATGCATAGCTCCATGATTATTTTGTGTATTCATAGAGTTGTTTAATCAATCAGCATGATAAGTTTTGGAAAAGTGCTTTTACTCCAGCAGTAAATCTTAAGATCTCATATCTACTAGATGTCACCCCACAATTATACCTCCAAATTAACTTGACAAATATGGAGTAACAAAAAACAGCAAGAAGATATAAAGAAGTTTCCACCAAAATGATTATCTTGCAGACATGATCTTGCTGAGGATGTAGAAAGTCAATTATGAACAAGATAAGTTGATGGCCTACATCTTTTGATCCTACCAACTTTCATTACTAGAAATACAGTGTTCATAATGACAATCTTCTCTACCTCAAGGCCTAAGAAAATTCTAATCGATTCCCTGTTCCTACAGAATTACCTATTCTTGGAATTTCATGTAAAAAGGACAGTGTAACCTGGGCCTTTGTTTCTATGTTCTTCAAATGCAAGTAGTACGCCTAAGTCTACCCTTGCTGAAGCATGAATTGGAACTGCATTTATTCTCCCAGCCAAGCAATAGTGTACAGTATCAATGCAGGTGTATATCTGTTCACATGAACTACTTTGTTCATTTCCTCTATTGGAAAATGCCTAATAATTCAATTTCATCCTGTAACCACCTCAGACAGAGTGCACTGACCTAGGACTATACTTATCTCTGGAAAGAGATCCACTTTCTAAAGCAAAAGAAGTGAAGCTGAAATTCCATGTCACATGTTAGTTTCCCTGGAAATACTGTGATTTCCAATGACTTTCAGGTAAAGCGAGTCCCGTTTCTTTTTTTTTTTTTTTTTTTTTTTTTTTTTTGGTTTTTCGAGACAGGGTTTCTCTGTAGCTTTGGAGCCTGTCCTGGAACTCCCTTGGTAGACCAGGCTGGCCTCGAACTCACAGAGATCCGCCTGCCTCTGCCTCCCGAGTGCTGGGATTACAGGCGTGCGCCACCACCGCCCGGCGCGAGTCCCGTTTCTTAGGGGAACATTGAGGCAGTCTCTCTTAATGACCATCACTCAATTATTTTCCATAAAAGGTTAACAGTGGCGCAGCACTCTGTTTCTTCTAGCAACAATGAAGTATGTGTCTTATTTTGCTTCTCTGGCAGCAGAATTTAACAAAAAGTGATATAAAATATTTCAAAATGTTCTAGCAGTGGGTTTTAAATGCATGCTCCAAGACCAGCTTCATTGTTAAAGGCATCTGCCACTAATCTTGATAACCTGGGTTCCATACCTGAAAACCAAATGGCAGTGAGAGAGTACTGATTCCTTTAAGATGCTCTCTGACCTCTATTTATGATCTCAAGCATATGTGTGAGGAGTGTGCATACATACACACACTCCCAGACGAACACACACACAAACAATAAACAGATAAATAAAAAGTGTAATACACATTCTAAAATTTATGATTTAATCACACTGATTAAGATACCATACTGTTTTTCCAAAAGACCAGAATTCTGTTCCCAGCACCCGCATCACGTGACTCACAACCACTTGTTATTCAGACAGGTCCAGGGGATCTAAAGCCTGTATGCCTCCACAGGCACCTGCACTTGCATCTACACACAGACAGACATGTATTTACAAACAAATTTAAGAGTAATGAAAATAGGTAATTGGCCTGGGGTCTGAATTTCATCCTCGCTCTCGCCTATTGCTATAATCCTTTGCCCCGTGCAGCACCACTTCAAATAGACTATGCACTGAATGTGGTACTCAAGTTGGGAATGCTAAAGAAGCTCTTGCCATCAACAATGGGTTACCCAAAGTCTCCACTTTTGCCTATATCATTAATTTATAAAACACTTACCTGCACTATTGCTTGCTTTTCCCTGTGCTGACTTCAAGTTTAGGACTCTTTATGTTGAACTCAAGACAAAGCTTTGGTCGAAACTGAAACATGCATTTCTTTAAGATTCCTCATTTGTAGGTCTTTGTTCATTTCTATAAATGCGCAAAGAGGAGCAGGTTTTAAAGGCTAAAAAATTTAGTATTCATATTTCTTTTTAAAAGTTATCTATATTTTCTTAAAAGAAAATAATAAATAAGCCAACACCTCCCTTCTGCTTCTAATCAGAAGCTGGCTCTCCCCCTCTCTGGATTATCACCACATGTCTGACCTTCCAATAGATTCTGTTACCTGAAATTATTCACCCATAATACATTATTTTCACTGAAAAATCTTCAATGTCTCTGCCAGGGAAATGCAGCATCAGACTCCTGAACTCCACCTTGCATTTCTACCATACTCTGCTTTGCAAAGACACGTTTTATCCCTGTTTCTTAATCTTTAGATTACCCTAATAAACATGAACATTCATTTTTCATTCAAGCACACACACACATACAGACAGACACACACACACACATCTGCACATGTGCGCGCGCACGCGCGCGCACACACACACACACACACACACCTTTCAGTAGCAGTGGCATGGTAAATACCCAGGGTCCCTCATTTCCCCTCTTTCTATGAATTTCTGACACTACAACTTTGCCTTTCTGCCTAACACTTCTTGGTTTATACCACATCTCTAAGAGTTTAATTATTCATTACTAATTGCCTCTACTACTTATTGTTTGAGGTCCCATGTTGAAATCATTTTCAGAGGCCAATCAGAGTTTTTAACAGGTACTCAATAGTTTTTACTGAAGGATTGATTCATCAAATCAATACGGACAGCTTGAGATGAAATATATTTCCTGTAGTTTTCAGGAACTTTGAATCCAGTGCTTACAACCCTCAGGGATGGTTCCTTCTCTAGTTCCATGGCAACAATGCGCTCTGGCCCAGCACAGACAGCTGTAGTAATAAGAGCGGTGGGGCTGTGTCACCAGCACCCCAGCCACTTGGCTAGCTTATGCCCCAAAATAATTACACGGACACTGTATTCTTTTAAACACTGCTTGGCCCTTTAGCTCTAGCCCTTACTGGCTAATTCTGATATCCCGATCAACCCATCTCTAATAATCTGTGAGCACGGATCTTAGTGAGCAAAGGTCTTACCAGGAAGATTCTAGCCTACGTCCATCCTGGGTCGGAGCTTTGTCGCGTGTGTCACAGAGAGCAGAGCTCTCGCGTCTGCCCTGGAGATGGGAGCATGGCGTCTCTGTCTGAGGCGTCTTACCTCACTTCCTCTTCCTCCCAGCATTCTGCTCTGTTTACTCCACCCACCTATGTTCTAAGCTATGAGCCCAAGCAGTTTGTTTATTACTCAACCAATGAAATCAACAGATTGATATATGACACCCCCACATCAGACAGCCACTTTTTCCAAAGTCTAGCCATTAGGAAAAGTAAATAAAGCTACTGTCCCAAGAAGACAAATGCATTCTTCTTCATTATTTTTGGTCTTATTATTATTCTATGTATATGCATGATATGAATGTGGTACCTGGGACAGTCTGAGGACATGTTCAGAACTCGGTTCTTAGTTATTTCCTTCTACTGTAGGATCTAAGAACTCAGGTAATCAGACTCCAAGAGTCAGTGCATCTACAATATGCTCCCTCAATGCCATTCTATCTGTCTATCTATCTATCTATCTATCTATCTATCTATCTATCTATCTATCTATCTATCATCTATCATCTATCTGTTTATCTATCTATCTATCTATCTATTATATATGTATCTATTATCTATTACCATCTACCTGCTTGTCTATTTATCTATTATGCATGTATGCATTTATCTATCTATTATCTACTATGTATGTAGGTATGTATCTATCTATTATCTAGTATCTGCCATCTCTCTGTCTATCATATATACATATATGTATCCCTTTCACCATGTGTTTCTAAGGTCTCTAAATCTTAGTTACTCACCTGAATATTTTGAAATTAATTCAAGATCCAGAGCCCTCAAAGTAGAGTACTCACCTTGCTGAAATGAGTCCAGGAATGAAGAAGCTAGCACATCTCTGATGTGCAGGATGCTACTTCTTTTCATATATTGTGTTGAGCTTGCTCTTTACCCAGAACCCACTGTGCCAAATCAGGCTTGTGATTAAGATCAAGTCTACCGGGAAATCAGCAAAGAGTTGGCGAGCATTTGAAAAGGGCCTTGCTGTCCAAAGCCTGAACCCCTGCAAACAGCTGCTAGAGTGCTATTGTTTTATTTTTTGCTTCTTTTAAAGGGCAAGCTCTGAAAAACTGGGAATTTAGAGAAAGAATTTTAGTACAAAGAATGCTTCAAAAATCGTTTTCTCCAGAAACAAAGTGAGTGGCCAACTGCATAGAATGATCGTATGTGTGTGGCTGTGCCTGCTTCAGGGTCCATTTAGAACAAAAGCACCTTTTCCTGATTGAAAAGACCTGTTCTCCCCTCAGGCAGGACATCGAATATACTGGCTCCTCTCAGACCCATTTAAAGCCTCTCAAAATTGTGCCTTCCACGAGGAACAGAAATTGTTCCCTTATTGGGTCAAAGAATACTGGGGCTGTAGTAGACATTCAAGGCCTTCCATTTTACATTTATTTTATTTTATGTTCCTTTACCCTCTTCTGATTTGATCTGAAAATAAAGGCAATAAATAAAGGCCAAATGTCTCAGTGTGACAGAGAAAAGAATGTAACATCAAATCAAGCTCATCTTCCACCGTTCCTCAAGATCTTCTACCAGTTATTTCTACACAGGTACAAAGCAGCATATCAAACAATAGCTAATCAAGAGGATTCATTAAACAGGTTACCATCATTAACGCAAAATGATGTGATATTTTCTATCTAAATTACCCATATATTCTAAACCCATGTGATCTAGAACAGAAGTGTCTAGATTTCCATATTTCATTCAAAAATGTGAGATTTATGCCTTGGATAGCCATGACACTGCCTGAGAATATGTGTTTGTGATTATTTTGGTATATTAGTTTGAGATTGGTGAGTATAAGGACTGAGAAATGTTGTGATTTAGAAATAGTGTCTCCAAAAGGAACTCCTCTGCTGAAAGTGTGGTCCCTAGCTGCTGCTGAAAGTGGGAAAGTAGGGTCTACTTAGGAGGTTCTTACCCTTTTCCTTCTGTGCTCCTCTCCTCTAACTTCTTTCCTTCATGAGTCAAGAAACCTCTTCCACCAGATATTGACATCAGAATGATGCCCCTTCTCTTTCAAGTTGTTATCTCAGCGATTTTGATCTCAGCTCCACAAATGTAACTAACAACATAAGAAAAAAAAGCCACAGAGTGTTGTCTTGGGTTTCTATTCCTGTAAAGAGACACCCTGAGAATAGCAATTCGTATGAAGAGAAATTTAACTGAGATGGTAGCTTACAGTTTCTAGTGTTCAGTCCATTATCCTCATGATGGGGAAGTTGGCAATGTTCAGGCAGATGTGGTGCTGGGTCACACTAGGTGAAACTTGAGAAAAAGACCCCAAAGCCTGCCTTCAGTGACAAACAAGGCCACACCTCTTAATGGTGGCACTCCCTTTAGGAAACATTTTCTTTCAAACCACCACAAGTATCCAGTGACAGCAAGTTAGCATCAGAGAAAGAAAATCAGCAGATACTTTGAAATTGAAGGAGGTCACAGGTGCATACTAGGAAGCACTGTTTATGGATGGGTGTTCCAATGTGGAAGAGTAAGATGCCAGGCTGATGTAGGACCAGAGATCACAACTCTCAGAAGGAAATGGCTCATTCAACTGCCTCTCTGGGTCTTATTTGTCTTCTACAGATTCTTTATCAGATGGACCCAATAACCTCATGTTACTACTGAAATAATACATGAAGCACAGAAAAGAAAAAAAAAAACATAGAGGATAATGAAATAGAATGAATAGAATGAATCAGTTATTTAGATTTCAAGGACAGCATTTTCAAGAAGGCAAACACGTTTCCCCAAGTACCAATATGGCAAAAACTGGTATAAATATGTTTGAGGCAATGTATGTGGGGAGCATGCAAAAATAATGATAATTCCGTATTTCATAAAACAGAAATGGTTAGGAGTGTTTGCATAGAGGTTATTGCTCAAGGCATTTATCCTACCTAGGTTGACTTCAGTATGACATATTTCTAATCAGAGACAGAAACTATGACAAATGTCTAGATTTGTGTGAGGAGAAGATCCCTTTCATCCTTCGATCAAATCAATATTTTATTTTTGAACTCTTGAGCCATTATTTTAATTTGTTATTTAACAATAAAATTCCTAAGGAGCTCATGAAGGAAGCATTCACTCAGAGCCGGTAATAAGGACCCCTCCCCCCCGAGTATCCTAGGCACCCACACACCAAGTTTCTTTGTTTTAAAGCAATCATGTTGTATCTTTAGCTCATCCCACTTTATAACTTTAATTAAACAAAATTAAAATTAATTATTAATGTAGAAATTAGATGGATTAGCTAAGGTGACCCAATACTTAATTTTTTTCTCTTTACAAGGTGTTTCCAGTCCATCTACTCAGCATAAATGGTCTAGCATGAACAATGCTGAATAACAACAAAGTTCTTGCCCCAAGGTGCTTTCCTTTTATAAGAGTCAGTAAAAGACAGACCATAACTCAGACTTTAGTGAAGAGAAGCTGCTACTCCCAAAATAAGTGAGTATTTTTGGCCATTTCTCAGCAAGAGTTGAAGCATGGCTTTTTGAACTGTCAAACTAAAGGATAAATTCAATTACATTATTGGTTTTAATGAATATTTATAAACAAGGCATGATTGTTTATCATAATTTCCTCTAATTTAGAGATTAACATAATCCTAAATTGAGTCTTTTTCTAGATGGTAATTGAACCTTCTTTGGTGATTCAATACTCCCAAATTGAACCTTATTTCATATTTTACATTGTTCAATATTTCATTTGTAATACTCTTGTTGGGATTTTATACCTTTCTCAAATAAATATTTCTTGACCAGTTGTTGTGAACAATACAATTGGTCTATAATGCCAAGTAAAATAAGTCTTTAAAAGTTGGTGAGATGGCACACTGGATACTAGCAACTGCTGCTCCTTCAGAAAACTCAAGTTACCTTCTCAACAACAATATTGTGGCTCATGACCATCTACAATTCCAAATCCTGAGGATCCAACCCTTGTCTCCTGGCTCCCACAGGTACCATATACATACAAAAGTGATGCACATAAATACATGGAATCAAACATTCATACACACAAAAATATAAATCAGTGCAATTTAAAAACTACAAGTGTCCTTTGCTTTACAGAAGTCTCTCAGTTTTAGTAGGTCCCATTTATTCAATGTTGCCCTTAATGTCTGTGCTGCTGGGGTTATACATAGGAAGCGATCTCCTGTGCCCATCTGTTGTAGGGTACTTCCCACTTTCTCTTCTATCA